>NC_083317.1:38181588-38483624 GCF_963455315.2 Globicephala melas
GCTGTGTTTAAATGACCCACTCTTATTTCTGATATCTAGCATAGAAAATTGAATATTTCTGAGGTCTTTTCACCATAAATACCTTGGAAGGATAATTGCAATTCAGAGTTTTAAAATCACTAAAATGTGATTTGTTTCTACCAAGGAAAAATATCAACTCAGTTTCTTTTTTTCTTTCCAGTATTTATCTTGCGTATTTTTTTTTATTGGCGTGTAATTGCTTTACAATGCTGTGTTAGTTTCTGCTGTACGATGAAATGATTCAGCTATATGTATACATAGATCCCCTCCTCTTGGACTTCCCTCCCACCTCCTCCCCCATCCCACCCATCTAGGTCATCACAACTCTTAGTTTTAAGAGAAAAATAACATAGTCCAACTATCCTTGAATTAAGGTAACTTCAGAAAAAAAAAAAATTACAGACCCTATCTAGACAGGTACAGACTTAATTCGTAATAGTTTTGTTTAAAATGTGTATTTTTTTTGGTTTGTTTTGTTTTTTTGCGGTACACGGGCCTGTCACTGTTGTGGCCTCTCCCGTTGGGGAGCACAGGCTCCGGACGTGCAGGCTCAGCGGCCATGGCTCACAGGCCCAGCCGCTCCGTGGCACGTGGGATCTTCCCGGACCAGGGCACGAACCCGTGTCCGCTGCATTGGCAGGCGGACTCTCAACCACTCCGCCACCAGGGAAGCCCTAAAATGTGTTTTTATATATTTTTTAAATATATAAAATTTTTCTTGTCTGAGTTTTTCTCAGAATACTTAGATCACCATTTGTCATTTAAGTCAAAGCATTAAAGCATATATTGTGCCATATAACCTGAAACATGAAGAATGCCTTGTGCAGCTGATAGATGTTTGATGATTTGTGATATTTTGCTCATTTTCAAAGCAAACATGGAGAACCCTTGCCTTAGATCAGTAAAAAGTATGGAATATAGACCTACCATGCCTGCAGTTTTATGAGAGTTGAGATAGAAACCTGTGTCGTTCTGAATGGAATGGTACATTGGAGTTGTGTGGATTTGAAAATGTTTTTAAGTAATACGTCAAAATGGGGAAAAAAGAGTATAATAAAAATGTCAAGGGAGTTGCTTACATGGCTTGACTTTAACTTGTTTCCATAGAATTATAGCTTCTGTTTTATGGGGAATTAATCTGCTTCACAATTTTTTCTAATAAAATCACAGCTATAAAAACAACCAAGAAATACAGTACATGAGAGCATATATGGCATAAATAACTTTTGAAATTTCAAAAGTTATTTCAAAACATTTTAGAATGTTTATTTAAAATGTGTGAAAAGCTTAATTATGTCTCCTCCTTTGCTTCATCTGTTCCTGGCAATATACCGATTGTGGTCACACATCCATTCTTCTAGAGACTCAGAGGTTTCATTTGCATAGCTCCGTTATCATCCTCTATAAAAAGATACCAGGCATCTCTAAAGGGGGAAAGAAAATTACTCTTTTAATCATAGTTCAACATTTAATTAATTCATTACATTCCAATTTTAGGAACTATTTTTTTTTTTTTTAAAAACAACCAATTCGGGCTTCCCTGGTGGCACAGTGGTTGAGAGTCCGCCTGCCGATGCGGGGGACATGGGTTCGTGCCCCGGTCCAGGAGGATCCCACATGCCACGGAGCGGCTGGGCCCATGAGCCATGGCCGCTGAGCCTGCGCGTCCGGGGCCTGCGCTCCGCAGCGGGAGAGGCCACAGCAGTGAGAGGCCCATGTACCGCAAAAACAAAAAACAAAAAACAAAAAAAACACAACCAATTCTTATTGTTTCATATTTTAAGAAATGACAGTGTGCTCCTACATATTCATTTTTCAACAGAAATATTAAAATAAAATTGATAAGTAATTCATTTAACTTACTAAAAGTCTTTATACTTGGGACACACTTTACAGGTTTTTTCCCCCTCTACTTTACATACAAATACATACATACATACAAGTAAGCAAAGCTTTTCTCATTGTAAGTTGATTGCTTCCAGGTATAGAGACATTCCATTCAGAATAGAATTATGTGCATACTATTTTTACTACTCTAACAAAGATAATGTTCATCATTGAAAATTATGGCTATAAATAAAGGCTTATATCTGAAAAAATTAGAAAAGAAACAATACTGAAGATTCTTAGATTCTGTCAAACCATAAAGGCCATCATCAAAGTGCAAGACAGATTTTATTGGAAAGGACAGGAAAGTAAGAAATGGCAGCATATGTGTTCTTATTTATTCTGGTACTAGACTAATTTTATTTCAATGTCTGTAAAAATTAGGAAATATTAACCAATCAAGAAGGACCTAGAGGGAAGATTGGTTAGAAGGGAAGCCATTAGTTATGGCTCTAGGCTACCCAGGCAAAACAGTTCTATCCAGTAAAAAATCAAAACCAACTGCTTAATGTTTGTTCTGCTCTTTTATTGGATATGCTAAAATGTATTTTTGCAGGCATTGTTAGTAAAAGTCACAAACACAATCATTTAGTATCATTTCAATATAAACATCCAATAAAAACAGCATAGAATAAATAAGTTTAGATGTATTTCAAGAAACTGTGATTTTAAGGTTTTTCCAAGAAAATTTTTGTGGTTACCAACTGAAATTTAAAGGTCGTTTTCCTTGTGTCTATAATTCCCTGTTATCCCCCAATGTGTTCAGTTTTCTCCTCTTGTTTTGACACAACTATTAATTACATCCTTATGAAAGTGCCCAGTTTAAATAATATGAATACTCTATAAAGTATAGGTCAGTGTTTATAGAATTTAATGTTTTCATCAGGCACTGAACATTTTTTTTCTTATGTAATTTAGAGTTACCTGTGAAGGGACATTGTCTCCTGTTAAAAACAGAACTTTGCCACTGAAACGAGCACAGGTGTTAAGTTACCAATTAAAGTGAAGTAAACTGTCAAAAGAAAAATTTTAATTATACTTTCTTCATTTTGACTTTGTCTTTTCATTGTACTGGAGTCCCAACAGCATCAGTTTGGGCCTGCTTCTCTAAATGATTCAGCCCCAGAGTTCCCTGAAGAATCTCTGTTGCTCAGCTGTCTTCAGGAATGTGGTCATTGCTTTGTCTCTACTGGTTTGCTACTATGACAAAATTAAACATTTAGGTTTCTTGGCAGCCATAAGTTTTGCACTCCTGGCAGGAATAAAAGAAAATGTCACTTGAGCATATCCCTGTGTGGGGTATGATTTCTCCTGATAGATTATCAAAGTTCCATTTGTATGGAAACTGCCCTTAAATACTTATGACAAGTCTTATTTCATGGAGAAACAAACTGTCACATGTAACAACACAGTAGCAAGACTGAAATGTTTATTGCCTAGAAATGCCATGAGTTGGAGGTTTTAGTGTTTTTCTGAAGTAAGAGTATTTGTTAAATACATTGCAAGATCAACTATTTTTTTTTGATTTTTATAAACTTGGCAGACATGGGGAAATTGGAATTATTCTAAATTAAAGAGACAAACTTTACTCAATTGTGTAATATTCATTTTTTTAACAATTTAAAAAGAAAACTTAGTTGGGCTTACTTTTAAAGTTAACTCCCAGTTCCTTAACTTTAAATTGCAGGAAAAAGTCTGAAATTTCACACTTCTTAAAATATCATGGTCAAATATATTTGTTTTATAATATGGTCTCATTCATTTGCTGTGTGCCATTTGTTATTCTACTTACATTTATACAGAAATAATTAGCCTCCATTTTAGTAACAAATTCAGAGGTCATCCAAAACACATTTGCAAATTCCTAAAGTATAGAATCCATTTCAGAAAGGATAGTTTTTAGTACATAATGTTCACTCCAGAATTGCTTATATGAGCACTGTCTCAAGCATGAGGTTGATCTCTGGGTGACCTTGAGGTTTATATACTTAAAAGGTAAGAAACTAAAAACAAGTATTAGACATGGCTGTACTACGTAGACAAGAAATTGTGACACATTAAGCCATCATTCCCACTGAGGACTGTATTGACAAACTGAATTATTTTAATCTTAATTAAAAATAATTGTGCTGCATGTGTGCTTTCTTAGCCTTTAATTAACATAAGCTCTTCGAAACCAAAGTGGCAGCATAATAATGCATTCATAATTTATAGTATAAATGGAGGCCCTAGGGGAAATGCATTGCTATAATTTCCTTGTAGGTCACTGCTGATGTTACATTGCTGATGAGAACGTCAATCAACTAAAGGATGAACAGGGAGAAAGAAAGCATTAGACATGATTTATATTTTAAAAAGTATTGTATTTTCTTGTTTTACCATCATGCATGCCAATTAGTAGTTGATAGTGTCTTTTTTCTAACTCGCGTGTGTGTTGTGTGTAATTTTGTACGTGCATCGCATGAAGTGGCACATTTCCCAATCAGGTAAATCTGCAGGTGACAGTCAAGTGAGTTTAAACACAGCAAGATTTAATTACACTTCCAACTAAGTAGGCTGCAAGTAGTTTGAAAGAAATGGGTGATGGCTGCGGTAAACCAGACAATGACAGGTTCTTCAGAGTTACAACTAATGTTAATTTTCTGTTCTTCCATGAATATCTTTATTCAGTCTGTGCTTGATGAGCTGCATTTTTGTAAGGGATCAGTGGGGCAGATAATTTAAAATAAAAGAAGATCCCCTAAATCATTTATATATGCCCTTGAAAAGATTTATAAAGCTTGCACAGAAGATAGATTCACATTCTTGATTATTTCTACATTTAAAGTGCAATGTGAGGTATCCCAAAGGAATTCAAGTTAGAAAGGGAAACTTCTAGAATTATCAATTCAGATTATGCATATGTGGATTTGTATCAGGTCATTTTGCTTTTTTCTCTAGCTAAGAATCTGTCGCCTGCTTGACCCTTTTTATTCTGCTGATTTATCTTAGCCTGAGACCAAATAATGGTTACAGGCCATGAGCTCTTCCGTCATCTTTTTCTTCTGTTGTTTTTAACATCTTTATTGGGGTATAATTGCTTTACAATGTTGTGTTAGTTTCTGCTGTATAACAGAGTGAATCAGCTATAGACATACATATATCCCCATATTTCCTCCTTCTTGTGCGTCCCTCCCACTCTCCCTGACCATGTCTGGGTGGTCAAAAAGCACCGAGCTAATCTCCCTGTGCTATGCAGCTCCTTCTCACTAGCTATCTTGTTTACATTTGGTAGTGTATATATGTCAGTGCTGCTCTTTCACTTGGTCCCAGCTTACCCTTTCCCCCTCCCTGTATCCTCAAGTCCACTTTCTACCTCTGTGTCTTTATTCTTATCCTGCCCCTAGGTTCATCAGAACTGTTTTTTTTTTTTTAATTCCATATATGTGTGTTAGCATATGGTATTTGTTGTTCTTTTTCTGACTTCACTCTGTATGACAGACTCTAGGTCCATACACCTCACTACAAATAACTCAATTACATTTCTTTTTATGGCTGAGTACTATTCCATTGTATATATGTGCCACATCTTCTTTATCCATTCATCTGTCGATGGACACTTAGGTGGCTTCCATGTCCCGGCTGTTGTAAATAGTGTTGGAATGAACATTGTGGTACCTGTCTCTTTTTGAATTGTTGTTTTCTCAGGGTATATGCCCAGTACTGGGATTGCTGGGTCATATGGTAGCTCTATTTTTAGTTTTTTAAGGAACCTCCATACTGTTCTCCATAGTGGCTATATCAATTTACATTCCCAGCAACAGTGCAAGAGGGTTCCCTTTTCTCCACACCCTCTCCAGCATTTATTGTAGATTTTTCGATGATGGCCATTGTGACCAGTGTGAGGTAATACTTCATTGTAGTTTTGATTTGCATTTCTCTAATGATTAGTGATGTTGAGCATCCTTCCATGTGTTTGTTGGCAATCTGTATATCTTCTTTGGAGAAATGTCTATTTCGGTCTTCTGCCCATTTTTGGATTGGATTGTTTGTTTTTTTGCTATTGAGCTGCATGAACTGCTTATATATTTTGGAGATTAATCCTTTGTCAGTTGCTTCATTTGCAAATATTTTCTCCCATTCTGAGGGCTGTCTTTTCGTCTTGTTTATAGTTTCCTTCTCTGTGCAAAAGCTTTTAAGTTTCATTAGGTCTCATTTGTTTATTTTTGTTTTTATTTCCATTTCTTTAGGAGGTGGGTCAAAAAGCATCTTGCTGTGATTTATGTCATATAGTGTTCTGCCTATGTTTTCCTCTAAGAGGTTTATAGTGTCTGGACTTACCTTTAGGTCTTTAATCCATTTTGAGTTTATTTTTGTGTATGGTGTTAGGGAGTGTTCTAATTTCATTCTTTCACATGTAGCTGTCCAGTTTTCCCAGCACCACTTACTGAAGAGACTGTCTTTTCTCCATTGTATATTCTTGCCTCCTTTATCAAAAAGATAAGGTGAGCTTATGTGCGTGGGTTTTTCTCTGGGCTTTCTATTCTGTTCCATTGATCTATATTTCTGTTTTTGTGCCAGTACCGTAGTTTCTTGATTACTGTAGCTATGTAGTATAGCCTGAAGTCTGGGAGCCTGATTCCTCCAGCTCCATTTTTCTTTCTCAAGATTGCTTTGGCTATTCGGGGTCTTTTGTGTTTCCATACAAACTGTGAAATTTTTTGTTCTATTTCTGTGAAAAATGCCATTGGTAGTTTGATAGGGATTGCATTGAATCTGTGGATTACTTTGGGTAGTTTGGTCATTTTCACAATATTGATTCTTCCAGTCCAAGAACATGGTATATCTTGCCATCTGTTTGTATCATCTTTAATTTGTTTCATCAGTGCCTTACAGTTTTCTCCTTGCAGGTCTTTTGTCTCCTTAGGAAGGTTTATTCCTAGGTATTTTATTCTTTTTGTTGCAATGGTAAATGGGAGTGTTTCCTTAATTTCTCTTTCAGATTTTTCATCTTTAGTGTATTAGTGTATAGGAATGCAAGAGATATCTGTGCATTAATTTTGTTCCTGCTTCTTTACCAGATTCATTGATTAGCTCTAGTAGTTTTCTGGTAGCATCTTTAGGATTCTCTATGTATAGAATCATATCATCTGCAAACAGTGACAGTTTTACTTCTTGTTTTCCAATTTGATTTCTTTTATTTCTTTTTCTTCTCTGATTGCTGTGGCAAAAAGTTCCAAAACTATGTTCAATAATAGTGGTTAGAGTGGACAACCTTGTCTTGTTCCTGATCTTAGAGGAAATGGTTTCAGTTTTTCACCATTGAGAATGATGTTGGTGTGGGTTTGTCATATATGGCCTTTATTATGTTGAGGTAGGTTCCACATATGCCCACTTTCTGGAGAGTTTTTATCATAAATGGGTATTGAATTTTGTGGAAAGCTTTTTCTGCATCTGTTGAGATTATCATATGGTTTTTATCCTTCATTTTGTTAATATGGTGTGTCACATTGATTGATTTGCTTATATTGAAGAATCCTTGCATTCCTGGGATAAACCCCACTTGATGATGCTGTATGATCCTTTTAATCTGCTGTAGGATTCTGTTTGCTAGTATTTTGTTGAGGATTTTTGCATCTGTTCATCAGTGATATTGGCCTATAGTTTTCTTTTTTTGTGACATCTTTGGGTTTGGTATCACGGTGATGGTGGCCTCGTAGAATGAGTTTGGGAGTGTTCCTCCCTCAGCTATATTTTGGAAGAGTTTGAGAGGGATAGGTGTTAGCTCTTCTTGAAATGTTTGATAGAATTCGCCTGTGAAACCAACTGGTCCTTGGCTTTTGTTTGTTGGAATAATTTTAATCACAGTTTCAATTTTGGTGCTTGTTTTTGGTCTGTTTATATTTTCTATTATTCCTGGTTAAGTCTCAGAAGGCCATGCTTTTCTAAGAATTTGTCCATTTCTTCCAGGTTGTCTATTTTATTGGCTTATAGTTGCTTGTAGTAATCTCTCATCATCCTTTGTATTTCTGAAGTGTCACTTGTCACATCTTTTTCGTTTCTAATTCTGTTGATTTAAGTCTTCTCCCTTTTTTTTTTTTTTGGATGAGTCTGGATAATGGTTTATCTATTTTGTTTATCTTCTCAAAGAACCAGCTTTTAGTTTATTGATCTTTGCTATCGTTTCCTTCATTTCTTTTTCATTTATTTCTGATTTGACCTTTATGATTGCTTTCCTTCTGCTAACTTTGGGTTTTTTTGTTCTTCTTTCTGTACTTGCTTTAGGTGTAGGGTTAGGTTGTTTATTTGAGATGTTTCTTCTTTCTTGAGGTAGGATTGTATTGCTGTAAACTTCCATCTTAGAACTGCTTTTGCTGCATCCCATAGGTTTTGGGTTGTCGTGTTTTCATTGTCATTTGTTTTTAGGTATTTTTTGATTTCCTCTTTGATATTTTCAGTGATCTCTTGGTTATTTGGTAGTGTATTGTTTAGCCTCCATGTATTTGTATTATTCATTTGGATTTAATGTTCTAACTTATCAAATGGACAAGTTGGCAGTCCTGTTTCAATTTTCACATTTTCTTTCAAAATTATACTTTCTCCCCAAACCAAAAATTTGAACATGTTTGATCTCTTCATATGAAAAATCTCCTTCATTGTATGTTATAGTGGTCCTTTGTGTTCACCAAGAGCCACTAAGAAGAGATAGTAATGATAGAATATAGGTATTTTTTGATTTCCTCTTTGATTTCTTCAGTGATCTCTTGGTTATTTAGTAGTGTATTGTTTAGCCTTCATGTGTTTGTATATTTTTTACAAATTTTTTCTTATAATTGATATATAGTCTTATTGTGTTGTGGTCAGTAAAGATACTTGATATGATTTCCATTTTGTTAAATTTACCAAGGCTTGACTTGTGACCCAAGATATGATCTATTTGGAGAATGTTCCATGAGCATTTGAGAAGAAAGTGTATTCTGTTTTTGGATGCAGTGTCCTATAAATATCAATTAAATCTATCTGGTCTATTGTGTAATTTAAAGTTTGTGTTTCCTTATTTATTTTCTGTTTGGATTATCTGTCCATTGGTGAAAGTGGGGTGTGAAAGTCCCGTACTATTATTGTGTTACTGTCGATTTCCCCTGTTATGGCTGTTAGCATTTGCCTTATGTACTAACGTGCTCCTTTGTTGGGTGCATAAATATTTACAATTGTTATATCTTCTTCTTGGTTTGATCCCTTGATAATTATGTAGAGTCCTTCTTTGTCTCTTTTGATAGTCTTAATTTTAAAGTATCTTTTGTCTCATATGAGAATTTCTACTCCAGCTTTCTTTTGATTTCCATTTGCATGGAATATCTTTTTCCATCCCTTCACTTTCAGTCTGTATGTGTCCCTAGGTCGGAGTGGGTCTTTTGTAGACAGCATATATACGGGTCTTATTTTTGTATCCATTCAGCCAGTCTGTGTCTTTTGGTTGGACCATTTAATCCACTTACATTTAAGGTAATTTTTGATATGTATGTTCCTATTACCATTTTCTTAATTGTTTTGGGTTTGTTTTTATAGGTCTTTTACTTCTCTTGCTTAGAGAAGTTCCTTTAGCATTTGTTGTAAAGCTAGTTTGGTGGTGCTGAATTCTCTTAACTTTTGCTTGTCTTTAAGGTTTTAATTTCTCCATGGAATCTGAATGAGATCCTTGCTGGGTAGAGTAATGTTTGTTGTAGGTTTTTCCCTTTCATCACTTGAAATATGTCCTGCCACTCTCTTCTGGCTTACAGAGCTTCTGCTGAAAGATCAGCTGTTAACCTTATGCAGTTTCCCTTGTATGCTATTTGTTGCTTTTCCGTTGCTGCTTTTAATATTTTTTTACTTAATTTTTGATAGTTTGATTAATATGTGTCTTGGCATGTTTCTCCTTGGATTTCTCCTATATGGACTCTGCGCTTCCTTGACTTGCTTGACTATTTCCTTTCCCATGTTAGGGAAGTTTTCAACTATAATCTCTTCAAATATTTTCTCAGACCCTTTCTTTTTCTCTTCTTCTTCTGGGACCCATATAATTTGAAAGTTGATGTGTTTAATGTTATCCCAGAGGTCTCTGAGACTGTCCTCAGTTCCTTTCATTCTTTTTTCTTTATTCTGCTCTGCAGCATTATTTACACTCTATTATCTTCCAGTTCACTTATCCGTTCTTCTGCCTCAGTTATTCTGCTATTTATTCTGTCTAGATAATTTTTAATTTCATTTATTGTGTTGTCCATCATTGTTTGTTTGCTCTTTAGTTCTTTTAGGTCCTTGTTAAATGTTTCTTGTATTTTCTCTATTCTGTTTCCAAGATTTTGGATCATCTTTACTGTCATACTCTGAATTCTGTTTTCAGGTAGACTGCCTATTTCCTCTTCATTTGTTAGGTCTGGTGGGTTTTTACCTTGCTCCTTCATCTGCTGCATATTTCTCTGTTTTCTCATTTTGTTTAATTTAATGTGTTTGGGGTCTCCTTTTTGCAGGCTACAGGTTCATAGTTCCCATTATGTTTGGTGTCTGCCCCCAGTGGGTGAGCTTGATGGTTCACTGTCTGGTGTTGGCTTCCTGGTGGAGGAGGCTGGTGCCTGTGTTATGGTGAGTGGGGCTGTATCTTGTCCTTCTGGTGGGCAAGCCCACATCCAGTGGTGTGTTTTAGAGTGTCTGTGAACTTAGTATGACCTTAGGCAGCCTCTCTGCTAATGGGTGGGGCTGTGTCCCTGTCTTGCTAGTTGTTTGGCATGGGGCATCCTGCACTGGAAATTTCTGGCCGTTGGGTGGAGCTGTGTCTTAGTGTTGAGATGAAGATCTCTGGGAGAGCTCTCACCAATTGATATTACGTGGGGCTGGGAAGTTTCTCATGGTGCAGTGTCCTGTACTCAGCCCTCCCACCTCGAAGTCTCAGGCCTGACACCTGGCCAGAGCACCAAGACCCTGCTAGCCAAACCGCTCAGAAGAAAAAGAAGAGAGAAAAAGAAACACACACTAGAAAAAGAAAAAGAAAACAATAAAACGAGCAGACAGAACTCTAGGACAAATGGTAAAAGCAAACCTTTACAGACAATATCACACAAAGAAGCATACACATACACACTCATAAAAAGAGAAAAAGGAAAAAAATGTATACATATATTTATATATATATATTTATATATGGAAGAGAGCAACCAAACCAATAAACAAATCCACCAATGATAATAAGCACTAAATATTGTACTAAGGAAAACATAAAACCAGAAACAAATTAGACGCAGAAGGCCAACCCCAAGTCTACAGTTGCTCCCAAAGTCCACCACTTCAATTTTGGGAACATTCGTTGTCTATTCAGGTATTCTTCAGATGCAGGGTTTATCAAGTTGATTCTGGGGATTTAATCTGCTGGTCCTGAGGCTGCTGGGAGAAAGTTCCTTTTCTCTTCTTTGTTCACACAGCTCCTGGGGTTCAGCTTTGGTTTTTGCCCTACCTCTGCGTGTAGGTCGCTCTCAGGTGTCTGTTCCCCACCCAGATAGGAGGAGGTTAAAGCATCGGCTGATTAGGGCTCTCTTGTTCCCTCAGGCCGAGGGGAAGGGAGGGGTACGGTAGTCATCATTGGAATGCGGGGCAAGCCTGAGGCAGCAGAGGCTGGCATGACGTTGCAACATTCTGAGGCATGCCGTGTGTTCTCCCAGGGAAGTAGTCTCTGGATCTCGGGACCCTGGCAGTGGTGTGCTGTACAGGCTCCTGGGGGGTGATGGTGCGGATAGTGACCTGCACTTGAACACAGGATTCTTGGCGGCAGTGGCAGCAGCCATAGTGTTTCATGCACGTCTCTAGGGTCTGAGGTGATAGCTGTGGCTTGCGCCTGTCACTGGAGCTCACTTAGGCAGTGCTCTGCCTTCTGTGGGCACACTGGGAAGGAATCCCCTTTCCTCACACACCCGTAAACAAAGGTCTCTTGCCTCTCCAGCAGGTCCAGACTTTTTCCCAGACTCACTCCTGACTAGCTCTGGCACACTAGCCCCCTTCAGGCTGTCTTAATGCAGCCAACCACAGTCCTCTTCCTGGAGTCCGACCTCCGAAGCCTGAGCCTCAGCTCCCAGCCCCCACCCGTCCCAGTGTGTGAGCAAACAGGCCTCTTAGGCTGGTGAGTGCTGGTCAGCACTGATCCTTTGTGTGTGAGTCTCTCCGCTTTGCCCTCTGCACCCCTGTTGTTGTGCTCTCCTTCATGGCTCTGAAGCTTCCCTCCTACCCATCCCCATCTCCGCCAGTGAAGGGGCTCCCTAGTGTGTGGAAACTTTTCCTCCTTCACAGCTCCCTCCCAGAGGTACTGGTCCCATCCATATTCTTTTGTCTCTGTTATTTCTTTTTTGTTTTGCCCTACCCAGGTACATGGAGATTTTCCTGCCTTTTGGGAAGTCTGAGCTCTTCTGCCAACGTTTGGTAGGTGTTCTGTAGGAGTTGTTCCACGTGTGGATGTATTTTTGATGTATTTATGGGGAGGAGGATGATCTCCACGTCTTACTCCTCTGCCATCTTGAAGGTCTGGGGCATCTTTAAGTGGCATGGGAGCTGTTAGTCTGAATATCCCATTTGAGATATTTTATACAAAGTGTAATATACATTATTTTCTTAAAAACTTTAGAATTTCTTTTTGATTTGTGACACATAAGCACTCTCATTAAAAGTCTAAAACCAGGTAGTGCACTTTCACTAATCAGTACAGGAATATTTAGAGCTACCTCTTGCAAGCCATGATTAAATAGTTTATCTTTTTAGGAATTAGGGTGTTTTTTTTTCCATTTTCTGTTTTAGTTTAAATAAAATGTTGGATAATAACCAGTAACTTAAGAAATTTTTTTCTCTATTCATTCTTTTCCAGGAAATAAAAATATGATTGATTTTATTTCTGGATTGAATTTTAAATATGTGCTTAACATACCACGTTCCCTCTCTAGGGAAGTAGAAATATTATTTGTTTTATATATACTTTGTAGAAAAATTTTGAAGATTTTCTTTATATATTTTTGAAAAACTAATAAATAATTATGTATAATTTATCTGATAAATTTTCTTATGTAATGCTGTCACTTCTTCATTAATGAGAAAATTTGTTTAAGATTATTCTCGTAGACTCTCAATTTGCCAATCAACAAAATTAGTTCTGCCAAAAATTGTGTATTTGTTATAGACTAGTCATCCCAAATTTTTTATTATTAATGCAGTTAGTAGGATAATTATTACTTTTATGAAATTTACAGATTGTTATCAAATTCCCTTCCCAATAGTTACCTACTCTTTCTGAAATGTGTTTGCACAGTGAAAATTGTAACTGAAATACATTTTAATAAAGAATAGAATAATTTTGGGTTGTATGTATTTTGAAAGTGATGTTTGTTGGAAACCATTAGATGCTAAAAGAAAAAAAGAAAAGGAAGAAAATTGGAATGAGCTTAGAAGTCATCCCTCTCATGGGAGGAATTATTTCTGAACCATCTGAAACCCACAGTCATTTCACTTTTCTCCTATTCGTCTATTGATATATAGCTCACTACTCTGCCAAATGCTCAGTCCTTATTGGACATGCTGGACTTAGATTTTTCTTCAACTTTAGAGAAAATTTCTACTTTTCAGTAGCTTCTAAACATTTGTCCCTGTTATACACCTTTAGGACCGAAGTTGAGTGTATCTCCTGATTCTGCCTTAGAAAAATCCTTCAGATACTTGAAGGGTGCTTTCATCGCATTCTAATTTTTCTACTTTTTAAGGTAAACACCATCAGACTCTTCAACATTCTTCTTCTTTCATACCTCTAAGTATAAAGATTTAGTGTTTCAATGAAGCTAGTGACATAAGACATTCAGCAGCCTCCCTATCACTGCTATCCACATTGGAATCCTTCAGTCCCCATAAGCTCTATATAATCATAAGTTCCCTTTTGGATCTTGCTTGATTGGACTGACTTTCTTATCACTACTTTATTCTTATTCTGGAATTTTCCAAGAGAATTTGATGGTTGTGCCTCTTTTTTTTTTTTTTTTTTTTTTTGCAGTACGCGGGCCTCTCACCTCCGCGGCCTCTCCCGTTGTGGAGCACAGGCTCCAGACACGCAGGCTCAGTGGCCACGGCCCACAGGCCCAGCCGCTTAGCAGCACGTGGGATCCTCCCGGACTGGGGCACGAACCCACGCCACCTGCATCGTCAGGCGGACTCCCAACCACTGTGCCACCAGGGAAGCCCCTGGTTGTGCCTCTTTTGTCAAAGATTGGCTAAAATAAGAAAATAGGGGTCCCCTTCAAATGTATATTGATGCAATAATTCACATTTTTGCCAGAATTCTTTAATTGCTATAGAGTTGTTTTGTTTTACGACCTTTCAACTCATATTGCTTTATCTTATTCACAAAGATAACAAAAGAGAATTTATACCATTATTTATAAAAATCTGGATATGGTAGTTTGGTTTTTGGAATCTTCTTTAGATATAGTAGCTTAGTGTACATCCAAACAAAAGGTGAAACAATTAGTTTGGGGTATACATTATTCCTTGAATAATCTAATATGATACCAGTTAATCATGGATTAGTTTCACAGTATCTAAAACCCACTATTTTTTCCATTTTAAAAATTGAAAAAATGTCACCTGAAATATCTCTTACTGTAAGTGTTGTTTCTTAGTTTCTGAAAGACTATTCAATAACACTTGCAACATACTATGATTCATTTTATTTGGACTATAATATACAGTGTAATATACATTATTTTCTTAAAAACTTTAGAATTTCTTTTTGATTTGTGACACATAAGCACTCTCATTAAAAGTCTAAAACCAGGTAGTGCACTTTCACTAATCAGTACAGGAATATTTAGAGCTACCTCTTGCAAGCCATGATTAAATAGTTTATCTTTTTAGGAATTAGGGTTTTTTTTTTTTCCATTTTCTGTTTTAGTTTAAATAAAATGTTGGATAATAACCAGTAACTTAAGAAAGTTTTTTCTCTATTCATTCTTTTCCAGGAAAAGAATGAATAGAGAAAAACTGAAAAATCTTTAAAGTATCTGGGGGCTCCCTCACCTTTCTGGAACCAAACTTATCCTTTTCCCTATTATTATTTATTTCCCCTATTTTTTCTACCTTAAATTTCTCTTTTTGAGAAAATCAAAGCAAAATAACAGTTAAGCAACTGTGTTTTCTTTTTCATCTGTTAATCTTGCACCCTCTTCTCAAAACTGTAGAAGCTCTAACTCTTTAATTTGTTCATCAGACATTGGATATTTTATATGTTTAAGGTCAAGGCTTTCAAAGATAAATAAAACCTAAGGATACTACAATATTCGTTAATCTTTAGTATTTTCTTCCAAAATTATGCTTTATTGTGGTTTAAACATTTTTCTTAAATATTATAAAATAATTTTTGTTGTCTTTAGAATTAGTTTATTTTTTAGAGTCCTCTATATTAATGGATGAAATTATTATTACTATTTTGCACTTAACTTCATTCAGTTTCTGTGGGTCAAAGTAAAGAGTGAGGAGACCCAGGTCTACATATCCAGCACCTTTATTATTTTATGTCAAAATAGATTATGTCTCCAAAATATCTATTTTGGCTCTTAGGACAATTAATACAGTCATAACCAGGAATTATTTACGAACCCATGCATCTGGTGAAGAGAAGGTAGTAAAACTTTTCATCAGAGCAACTAGCGTGTGCAAAAACATGAAGGACTCAAAGCACTTTACTATTGCAGGAAGTATGAGGAGGAGTTGATAGAAACTGAAGCTAAATTATTTGGCTTTAGTCTCTCCACTCATTTGGGAAAGTAATAGAGAGTTCCAAAGAATCACAAGCATTTATGTCTACGTATTGGAATAATAAATTTTCATTCAGTTAAAAGTGAATATAGAATAATACATTTAAAATTATTCATTTAATTTCTGAATATACTGGAAAAGCAAAAATAGTGTGCTTTAAAGCTATTGTAATTTTTAAAGCTCTGTAATTGTAATGATTTTATGATTTTTATTGAATTAGGAATATAACTTCAAAAACACTGATATGTTTTATCTAAGAACAAATAGGATTTCCTAAAAATCTATCATTTTTTACATTAAACACTTTATTCTCTTATGGAAGGGATATTGGGGAGGTCAAGGGCTATGGTACATTTGAAAGAATAGCCAAGATAATTGGCTTTTAATATCTTCAACTTTTAGAGAAACACAATTTATATATATATGCACACAGATACATAATCCATCCTTATTATTCATGGTTTTCATATTTGTGAAATCTCACTAAAATTTATTTGTAACACTAAAATTAAACCCGCCGCACTTTCTTGCTCACTCATGGACATGCAGAATGGTGAAAAATTTGAGCCACCACCAGGATGTATTCTCAGCTAAGTTCAAAGAAGATGATACTCCGCCTTTTGTTTCAGTTCTCATACTGTAAAATGTGTCCTTTCCATGGTCTATTTAGTGTCATATATTTTGCATTTTTGTGTTGTTTTGTTGGTGTTTTGTTGGATAAAAATGTCCCCCCAAGCATTGTGCTGAAGTGCTGCCTAGTATTCGTAAGTACAAAAGCTTGTAATGTGCAGTATGGAGAAAATGTCAGGTATAGTTATAGTGCTGTTGGTCTTGAGTTCAATGTTAATGAATCAACAATATGGTACATCCAGAGAAAGGAAGAGAAAATATATGATATGTATATGAGGCCTCTTATAAAAGTGCTAAAGTAACATCTATATCATATGATGAAACTATGGTAAAAATGGAAATGTGGCTAAATTTACGGATTCATGAGATTAGGACATTAAAAAATGCACAGTGGATAGCACTGTTGGGTTGAAAGCCAAGAAATGTATGGTCATGTTACCCAGAGTCAGGAAAATATTAAACCCTTCACAGCTACTGAGTGGTTTATTATAAATAAATACTGTATATTATTATTTATAAGATCTGTATATTAAATAAGTTCTGTCTAAATAGAAGCACACATAAAACAATGTTATCTAGTGATTGGCTGACAAAACTGTTGTAGCCAGAGGCTCACAGGAACCTAACTCTGTATTTTTCCTGGGAGCAGTGGCTCAGTATTTACTAATTCAGTGTGCACAGTGACTCAATAGAAAATAACTACCATGAATAATGAGAATTGACTACACACAAGCACATACACACACATATAGATATATAAATATGTGTTTACACACACATATATATATACATATATTACTCATTTTTATTGACTTTTTTAAGAGTCCAATATATCACTTTAAGAGAAGTAATAGTGGGCTTCCCTAGTGGCACAGTGGTTGAGAGTCCGCCTGCTGATGCAGGGGACACAGGTTCGTGCCCCGGTCCAGAAAGATGCCACATGCTGCGGAGTAGCTGGGCACGTGAGCCATGGCCGCTAAGCCTGCGTGTCCGGAGCCTGTGCTCCGCAATGGGAGAGGCCGCAACAAGTGAGAGGCCTGCGTACCACCAAAAAAAAAAAAAAAAAAAAAAAAAAAGTAATAGTAATAAGTGATATTTGCATAATGTTTTATATATTAAGAACTTACAGTGTTTTCAGGTATTTAGAATCAGGGAACCAGATTTCATTGATTTTAAAATTTTATTCTGAAGCCACAGTGTTGACATATGTATAATCATACCAATTCTGAGCTCATAGTATCTGCAGTTGTATATTTTGAATATAACTAGAACTCCTGTAATTATACATCTTAATTATATCACAAATTTTGGAATGTTCTCATTGCTTCTTCCTAGAACAGCAAAAAAACACAACAATCACAATAATGACAACAAAGCACACTGCTATTTTCCAAGGACACAGTGTGACTGACAGAGTGTCAAAAATAATCACAGGGAATGATGGAGCATTCTCAGAGGATATTTGAATTCTTCTTTAGTGAATTTCATAATCTGACAGTGTTTTGTTTTTCAGGCACCATGAGTTTTGGTTAGTGACCGCAGTCAAGTATTTAAAGGTCCCCTACTGGTTTAGCTTTCCTACTGCTCCCTTGATAGATTTACTGTTTTGAGATACAAATTGTCTCAACTTTGAAATCTGGCATTCTCATTGTCAGTCTTGGTAATAACAGTTCATCTTATCTCCATGTGAAAATTGACATTGATTTTAGTTTATTTGGATATGAACATACTTCTCATAAAACTGATGTAGATTTTTGTCTGGGTTCACACAGCTTTTCCATATTCCTTCGTGAAAAGAAAGTAAAGTGCTTACTGATGCTTATAGTAGCAGGCACATTGTGGATGGAGCATCTCTGGGATCTCTTTAAAATTTTATTATTTTATAATTTCTCTAGCAAGCTACAAAATTGAGACTACTTTTTTGATAGCCAGGAAGTCCTTATTGGGGTTTCCAAAATATATGTACTTCAGGTTAAACTCTATGTGGAGAACTGGTAAAATCTACAGAAAACCAGATAAAATACAAGTTTTAAGAAGAAGAACTGAAAAATTGAGTGGGATGCTGCTTAATTCTCTAATCAGGCTTTATTGATATTATTTAGAAATATAATGATAGAAAGACTTAGCTTGTAGACCCAGCAATCCCACTACTGGGCACATACCCAGAGAATACCATAATTCAAAAAGATACATGCACCCCAGTGTTCATTGTAGCACTATTTACAGTAGCCAGGTCATGGAAGCAACCTAAAATGCCCATCGACAGACGAATGAATAAAGAAGATTTGGTACATATGTACGATGGCCATAAAAAGGAATGAAATTTGGTCATTTGTAAAGATGTGGATGGACCTAGAGACTGTCATACAGAATGAAGTAAGTCAGAAAGAAAAACAAATATCATATATTAATGCATATATGTGGAATCTGGAAAAATGGTACAGATGAACCGGTTTGCAAGGCAGAAATAGAGACACAGGTGTAGAGAACAAACGTATGGACACTGAGCGGGGAAAGTGGAGAAGGGGTGGTGCTGTGATAAATTGGGAGATTGGGATTGACATATGTACACTAATATGTATAAAATAGATAACTAATAAGAACCTGCTGTATAAAACAATTAAATTAAAAAAAGACTTAGCTTATAGATTCCATTTTTAATTTATTGATCAGTAGGTATTTTTGTGAATAAAGGCCTGATACAATGATATTTCTTTAAGTATATACCCCACTCTGCAATTATTTTACCTCTATACACTTTCCAATTCAGTTTGTCCTAATTCTGTGAAAAGTTTGGTGAACAATTTGTAACACCTATCCAGTGCTTTTCAAAACATTTTTTCCAGAGAGTAAAAATGTAGAATATTTAGTATTCAGGGATCATTAAGAATTCCTTTTCTAAGAAAATCATGTGTTATAGTTCATCAATTCTAAGAGGCAACATTTTGCATCTCTGAAATTGGGATGTGTTTGACGATAGATGATGTAGTTTAATTGATAAAGTTTCTTCTCATAGTGATACATAAAATTATGATATGTCTTATAATTGATGGTTTATTGGTTTTGATGAAATAAATTCCACTTCTGACACATTTTTAATAAGTGGGAGAAATTTTATTTTTGAGTTGACTTGAGGAGTTCCTGTAATTGGGATTATGTTTGCCATCTGATCATTTACATTTCTCAAGGTCTTGCCTCCTCAGTGAGTTTTTCAATTCAGTCCTTAGAAAGTAAAAGCCAAAAATGGGTGATTCTCTTATGATAATTCCAGATATATTGTCAAAGACTTAATAATACTTAGAGCCAAGGAACATATTCCAAAGCAGTTAGAGTTTACCTTTACAATTGCTTTATGTAATGGTAGTTTGTAATAGCACATTTTTGGCTGTCTCCGTTTTTTGTTTAACTTATATGTCAGGATATGCTAGTTTGAAAAAGAAGAGAAAATTGTGGGCTAGTATTACAAGTTACAAAATTATTTTTTCCTGATGCCTTAGAGTTATAATGAAGTCTTGTGAATATTCAAGCACTTTTAATAATATCAAAATGCCCGATGTATTTAGGTAGTTGGGAAGGGAAATAACAAAGGGCAAAAAAAAAAAAAATAGAATGAGGACCCAGTTGCCTTCCAAATGTTACAGAGCTTATACTTCTTTACAACCCAAACTTCAGGACGTTTATAAACAGAAAATATATGCATACGTTTGTACATACTCTAACAAATTATTAAGACACTAAATATTTAAATTTATTAAAGTACTAAGTATTAAATATGGTACCATTTATTTTTAGACTCTATGCATTTGTATGTGATCTTTGGTTAGGTACTCTCAAACATTTTAAACGTGCTTGGAGGGATTAAGCAGAAAATGATGCTTCATGGAGTTGGGGACCAAACAGAAATATGAAGTATCCATGCAGTTACTTCAATTCAGTTTTACTTTTCTTCAAGTGAAAAACAGAAAGAAAAAAAAGAAAAACAAACCAAAACACTTTGTATCAAGTCTATAGCATTTGGGCAAAGTAAATACTGAGGATTTATAAAAATGTGATAATGAGAATAATTTAACATCAGTTTTATTTAGGTCAGTATTAAATCACAATTGCTTAAAAAGTTTGAAAATTCTTTTCTGAGAGATGGGAGAAAGAATGAGCAGAATGATTGTATGTGAATGGCTAACTGATGTAGAGTAATTCACTTTCACCTATGTCTTTGTCACCTGTTAAGTTGGGAAAAATAGTATTTTTCAAAGAAGCTTACCAAGCTTTCCTTGAGATGCAAATAGTACTGGGAATAAAGCAGGTTCTTAATAAATATTTTGGGGTGAGAGAACAAAGAATTATCATTAGAGCCCTGTGAACTTTTCAAAATTATTGAGCAGTGATTTTGAAACTGCAGAAGGTGATCAATTCATAAGTCATGGTAACAGTTTAAATGTTTAAAACCAGCATTTAAAAATAGAAGAAAATAAAAATACTCAAGTACATGAATGATTATTTTATAAAACTTGCATTTTAAACATTGATTAGCTTGAAAAAATGCAAAATACCAGAAGGTAATAAAAATATTTATATCATTTATTTATATTTTTATGTGTATTTACATGATTTTTTCATTTAGCAGATATGTATACAGGCACATATATACACACATACACACATATGCATATTGCCTATGTTAAATTATGCTGGCGGTGCTTTGGTACCGAAGAGGACACATTCTTGGATGTGATAATTAATGATATAAAATGTATATTCCATGAGAATAATGTAAATGAGTTTGAAAAGAAAGCCAAATTAATACGTACTTATGAAGTCTCCTTTCTTCTCCTTAAACCACACAAAATCTGTTTCTAAGATAGTATACAAAAATGTCATAAAGTTGGCAAAAGTCTGATATATTTCTTCCTTTAAAAAAAAAGCAAATGTAAACACTGAAAGATGTAGAAAGTCTTATAAAAGAGAAAGAGAAGTAACCAAGGCTTTAGGATTCAATAAAGTGCCCATCAGAGTGAAACTTCTTTGAGTGGTTTCACGTAAAGGACACACATGGAGTAAGTAAGTGAGTAGATGAATTGAATGACAAATATTATTGAGATATAACGTGGTACACCTAGGCTGAGTTTATTTATTTGTTCTTTAGAAACCCTTAATCCACCTAGTTTCCTCGTAACCACTATTCCTTGCCACCTTAGTGAATGAAGTTCAGAATGTTGTGGATTTCAGGTCTTGCAAAGGAAAACAAAATTGCTCAATTAGACTTTTGAGAAAGGCTTCGTTTGTCATTGTGAATTACTTTGGTCATTGGCTACTATTAAGGAGGAAAAAGGGAAGGGAACAAGGGATCATGCTCTGTGAACAGGTCAGATTAAACTAGCCAGATGGGTTCATGGTGTCATATATATATTGTAGGAAAAAGGAAAAGAAAAAAAGGAGCTTTGATAGCTGATAACTTAATTATCTGCCACTATCAGTTTGGAAGGGCTTTTAAACATGTCCAAAATGTCTACCAAATTTTCAGCAGGAGTGACAGCAGATTTTTAAGTAAGGATAAAAATGCAGCAGTCTTTCTAGAATAAAACTCTGACAGACTATGATAAATTACCTTATTATAGTTGCTTGCATGACAAATGTACTTGATCAGTGTTTCTTCCTGGGAATCCTTGAGCTTATCCAGAGGCAAAAGTTGAAAGGAAATGAGAGCTAACTAGTAATCCTAAATGTAATACATCAGCATTTCTATGAAAGTATTCAAGAAAGCCTTATCAATTACTGTTTATGTCAACAGAAAGTACTTCCTCTATTCCCTTGTGATATAACCTCTTTTTGAGGATTTATTTAAGTGATTTTTTGAAAAGGGAATATAGATCACAGAAAAGTTTTTTTTTTTTTTTTTACAGAAAATGTAAGTTACCCAGCTTTTAAAAAGATTCTCAGATGTGTTCCCAGTCCAAGTTTTAGACGATACAGTAGCCACACATATTTAATCATATTCCTAATATATTTTTATTTATTCAAATATTTTTATATTGAAAAATGAGCAATTGGGAAAAATAATGGAATTAAGAAAACTCTGTGGATTGCTAGAAATATTTAAATCACCAAGTAATAAGTTTCTTAATAAATTTATTTAATGAAACAATCATTTAAAAACATTTCTGCAACTGTATAACATTGCTGCTGTTGGAAAACATGATCAGGAAATCAAAGGCATTGCCAAAATAGTTGCATTAATTTTTATGTCACTGTTTAAGGACGGGTTGTAAAAATGTCTACCAGGTTTTATAATATTACATAAAGAACAATGTAAAGCTAAGATTTTTTGTCATTAACTAGAAGTAAGTAGTAGAAAGTTAGGTTTCACTGTTTTGTGTATACTTCTTTATTTCATGTGAATGTAACACAACCTAGATCATGCTGGCATCGTTCTTTTCTTCTTTCTTTGAAGAAATTTTATTTTCTAAGTAGCTTGAGTACTTTTATATTTATGCATGCATTAACTGTTGAATGGTAATTGTGCATTGCCAATACCCTTGTATACTTCTTCACACATCTATTTGGGTAATAGATCAGGTCAAATGATAAATATGTAGGTAGATGCTTAATGTTTTGCCACTTCTGCCTTTAAAAAATATGTGATGTGTCCGGATGGTATGGGGTGATGAGCTATGAAACTCACAACCTCCTGATCAATACACATGTTCATTGAAGCTTAGATTTTGAAATATTATGTGTACATAACAAACACAATGAATGACTATGTTCTGGAGTCTACAAACTTAGACAAAAATCTCTCCTGTATTTTTCTAATTTTCTTAGAATACACTATGTCCTTGCATATGTAATGTGTTCCATGTAAATGAAAACTGAGCAGTGATTTTCAAACTGCAGATTGTGATCTGTTAGTAAGTCATGACAACAGTTTAAATGTTTATAACCAGCAGTAAAAAATAAAAGAGAATAAAAATACTCAAGTATATGAATGAATGCTTTATACAACTTGCATTTTAAACATATACCTACGTATATTCATACATGCAAATATGTTCATAGGATCACATCACACAGCGCATTTCTTTACTGTGGGTTGAAAAGGCTGTGAAAGTTGCTGATGTAGTGATCAGGAGAGGCATCAATGATTAACATAATAACAACAAATAAACTAAGCCCCCATTTGAGAAGGTTAAGACCTTAGGACAGGGTTCTCATCTCTGCTGCTTACTAGAACACCTGAGACATTTTTGAAACATATAGATGAATGGTTTTAATCAGATCAGTAAGTCTCCACACTTTGTGTGGAGCCATGTAGATGTGTTTTGTTTTGATTTTAGGGTTCTCCAGGTGATTAGAACATGAAGCCAAGTTATAGAACCTCTACCATAGAGTAGCAATCATGGTAAATTAAAAAAAATTTCCTTTTGCTTTCACTTTGTGATTTTTGCCAGCTGATATCTTAGGGTTTGAGAATACTTAGACATTGAAAACTACAAATTAATAAATGAAAAGGGATACTTGGGACAAGTGTAAAAATCATTTAAGGGATTTTCATATATTATAAATATATTCTATGCTTATACAAATTTTTACTTGTGTACCAGTCAATGAGAGGAGTATCATAGAGACAAGCAGTACAGTTAACTCATCAAGAGTATAAGTATTAGACACATTAAGAATGTTGTAATTAATTTTCCATCCTCTTTCAGTTAATTATTTGTTAGCTTTAGTCAAATAGTAATTAAAGAAAGTTTCAGAATGTCATCTTTTTTTTTCACCTAAAGATCAACTTTTATGAATCCTAAATGCTTATATTCTCTTCTTCCTTTTAGTCAACTCTAGTTTTTCACTCAAGGTGAATGACAAAATTTTATTGTAATGATTATGAAATTTCTAGCATTAGTATAGAGATGTGCAGAGATTGAGGGCACTGAATACCTGTGAGAAGTAAACTGGTCGTCTTTGCATTTGTCCCTCACAACCACTACTTGCTACCTGTTGTTTTGTACATAAGGTAGCTCAAGCTTGGAGGGAAGAGTCAACATACACTAAGTGGATGAGTAGATCTGGACTTCAGTGTTCCTTTTTCCTGGTGCAGTTGGTTTTGTTCTTCTTAATTTAGCTGCTCTTTAGCTTGTAACTCTCCAAGTCAGTGGAAAGTCAAATTCAGAGAAGATCTGAACGATATAAACAAGTTTGACCAGCCCAAGTGATGTGAATAAGTTTGACATCTACTTAGAATGTGTGAGCAGGACCAGGATATGCACGGCTAACTTTCCAGCCTTAGTCCTGATCGTTTTCAATAACAGGTCAGTCTTCAGCAGCACGTGTGGAAATATAAAATAACACAGCCCAAATTTGAAAGGAAATAATTGCAAACTTTGTGTATTAATTTGACAAAATTCTGATATTTATTCTGTAGTCTGTTTGAGCTTTATGTTTTGCCTTTGTGTTAACTATACTTTAACTGATACATACTTTATGAAAAATTAATTGCCAAATTTCTAAATAAATGTTGGGTTGGTGGTTTCAATAGTTGTGGCAAAACAATTCATCTCTTTTATTAAAAGTAAAATTATCTTTATAGAATTAAATGCTAAAAATATGTTGTCTAACATTTTTAAAAGTAACAGACCCAAGCACAACCTATTACTCAAGTTCTTTACCTTAAAACAATTTCCCAGATAATTTATACAAAAAAGTATAAAAAACAGTAATTATAATAGTAAGATAAATGTATGAAGGTACTAAGGTGATTTTTTTCAAAGATAATATTTGAATCATGCTATACAGGTGCAGTTGAAAACCTATGTATTATTGTGAAAAAGACTCATATCAACTTCTTTTTAAATAAGGCAAGGTGGATAATATCTTTATTACAAAGGATTCTTTGTATTCAGATCCTATTAAAATCCATATGATTTGTCAATTTACAAGTCTAGCTCCTCCATTAGACAATATTCTTCTTCAAGGAACAGAATTTTAGTGAAAATATGTGTGTTCATAGTTCTAGGGCTTCCCATGATGTTTAAATGAGTGAGTGAAAGAAGAGAGGAATTTAGTACTTCAGCTTCCTCACCAATATGGTATTTATGGAGTTTTACATATTAGTAGCTTCTCCTGGTCTCAAAAATGTAACAAAAAATCTTAGTAAGTATATTTGTCTTTTAGGGATAATTTAACCAATAACCAATTTTACATTCATGACAACAACCAGATATGCAATTACAAATAAAATTTTCTAGCATTTTTTTAAAGTGCAATTATTGTTTAGCCAAGTTATAGGAGTTATAGTTGTCTGCGGAATTTTGCCCTAGGTATGTTTTTGCTCATTTTTACAAAGTAACAAGTCTCTTTATTAATAGTAATGATTTCTAACATTTCCCACCGTGTCTCAGTGTGAAAGATCTTTGGAGATTACCTGAGCCATTTTCCTTTAACATACGGATCAGGAAGTAAAGTACAAAGAGGTGAGATTCTAGAGTTGTCTTCATGGCACTCTTGAAACAGACCTCCACAAACACATATTGTTTCTTGTATTATATCTTTTTGCTATTGATAACACATTATTTCACTTGATACTCACAGTATCATGAGTTGGTAAACTAGGTATTATTAGATCATTCTTTTCCAAAATAGCTAATACCAGTGGTCAGCACAATATGTCCCTTTACAGAAATAATTTGCTGATCCCTAATTAATACTGTTTTCAAATAATGTGTATTCTATAAAGAGAAAGTCAGTTGCGCTGTGCATAAAAATGTTTGTTATCAAATCTTGTTCAAAAACAGACATTATGCTTTAAAAAGGCAAATCGACTTTCAACTTATAGTTACTTGGGAAGGTGCCTAGAACCTGAGATGGGTTGGTGTGACAATGAAGACCTCAATTACATTGAAAAGAAAGTTTTCTAGAATGAAAGAATTCAAAAGGGAAAATAAATTAATGGGAACTGATTGAGGTAGGAAGACTGGGTACCTCTTTATTTGAGACTACAAGTACAGTGGGAATCGTGTAAGTGCAAAATGAAAAATTCCTTGGTCTTATTTTGAACTTTAAAAGAAGAACTTAAGTCCAGTAGTTTACAACTTGAGAGATTTTAATACTTGAGAGCAAATCAGTAGGGTTGATGAACAGAGTGAATTAGAAATAAACACCCTGATCCAGAAAGAAAGTCACTGTACTGTGTGTGTGTGTGTGTGTGTGTGTGTGTGTGTGTGTGTGTGTGTGTGTGTGTGTATGTGAGAGAGAGAGTGTGTGTGTATGTATTTTGGGATGTGTGTGTGCATGTTTTCTAGAAAGAGTGGCTAGAGATCACTGCCCAAATGAAGCCACATTATATATGTCACAAGTGTGCTCTGAATATATTAAATTATATTTGATGTTTTCATAAAAAATTTATTTTGAAAGACAGAAAAAGGGAAAAGACCATTGGGTTAGAAATCAAGATCTGTAGGACCCTTGGCAAATCACTCAACCTCTCTAAACTGTTTCATATTTAATACATAGAACATACCTAAAGTCCCTACCAATCTTATATTTATGTATCTATCCAAGCATCCAAGAACTAGGGGTATACATAAATAAACCCTAATAAGGGAAAGTGGAAATAACCATGGACTACTGGTACAAGGTTTCCACAGCAGAGTATGTTGGAAACATAATGCCTGATGATACCGTTATCTCTATTGTGGTCCAAACAACATTGCAGTTTATATCCTAGGAGGCTATTGTGGTCTGGTTAGGAAATTAATATACTATTTAGCTTTCCCCAGTGACTATATTTTAAAAAATAGATATAGACACAATTAGATAGCATGATTAAAGGATTCAAGTTATATTTATTGTTTTCAGTTTTTGTTTTGTTTCGTTTTGTTTGTTTGTTTTTCCCTTTCCAGTTGTATTTTTTTTAACATCTTTATGGGAGTATAATTGCTTTACAATGGTGTGTTAGTTTCTGCTTTATCACAAAGTGAATCAGCTATACATATACATATGTTCCCATATCTCTTACCTCTTGTGTCTCCCTCCCTCCCACCCTCCCTAGCCACCACTCTAGGTGGTCACAAAGCACCGAACTGATCTCCCTGTGCCATGCGGCTACTTCCCACTAGCTATCTGTTTTACGTTTGTTAGTGTATATATGTCCATGCCACTCCCTCTCTTTGGCACAGCTTACACTTCCCGCTCCCCATATCCTCAAGTACATTCCCTAGTAGGTCTGTCTGTTTATTCCCGTCTTGCCCCTAGTTTCTACATGAGCTTTTTTTTTTTCTTCTTAGATTCCATATATATGTGTTAGTATGCAATATTTGTTTTTCTCTTTCTGACTTACTTCACTCTGTATGACGGATACTAGGTCCATCCACCTCACTACAAATAACTCAATTTCGTTTCTTTTTATGGCTGAGTAATATTCCATTGTATATATGTGCCACATCTTCTTTATCCATTCATCTGTCGATGGACACTTAGGTTGCTTCCATGACCTGGCTATTGTAAATAGAGCTGCAATGAACATTCTGGTACATGACTCTTTTTGAATTATGGTTTTCTCAGGGTATATGCCCAGTAGTGAGATTGCTGGGTCGTATGGTAGTTCTATTTTTAGTTTTTTAAGGAACCTCCATACTGTTCTCCATAGTGGCTGTATCAATTTACATTCCTACCAACAGTGCAAGAGTGTTCCCTTTTCTCCACATCCTCTCCAGCATTTATTGTTTCTAGATTTTTTGATGATGCCCATCCTGACTGGTGTGAGATGATATCTCATTGTAGTTTTGATTTGCATTTCTCTAATGATTAATGATGTTGAGCATTCTTTCATGTGTTTGTTGGCAATCTGTATGTCTTCTTTGGAGAAATGTCTATTTAGGTCTTCAGCCCATTTTTGGATTGGGTTTTTTGTTTTTTTGATATTGAGCTGCATGAGCTGCTTGTAAATTTTGGACATTAATCCTTTGTCAGCTGCTTCATTTGCAAATATTTTCTCCCATTCTGAGGGTTGTCTTTTGGTCTTATTTATGGTTTCCTTTGCTGTGCAAAAGCTTTTAAGTTTCATTGGGTCCCATTTGTTTATTTTTGTTTTTATTTCCATTTCTTTAGGAGGTGGGTCAAAAAGGATCTTGCTGTGATTTATGTCATAAAGTATTCTGCCTATGTTTGGCTCTAAGAGTTTGATAGTGTCTGGCCTTACATTTAGGCCTTTAATCCATTTTGAGTTTATTTTTATATATGGTGTTAGGGAATGTTCTAATTTCATACTTTTACCTGTCCAGTTTTCCCAGCACCATTTATTGAAGAGGCTCTCTTTTCTCCAGTGTATATTCTTGCCTCCTTTATCAAAGATAAGGTGACCATATGTGTGTGGGTTTATCTCTGGGATTTTTATCCTGTTCCATTGATCTATATTTCTGTTTTTGTACCAGTACCATACTGTCTTGATTACTGTAGCTTTGTAGTATAGTCTGAAGTCAGGGAACCTGATTCCTCCAGCTCCATTTTTCTTTCTCAGGATTTCTTTGGCTATTCAGGGTCTTCTGTGTTTCCAAACAAATTGTGAAATTTTTTGTTCTACTTCTGTGAAAAATTCCATTGGTAGTTTGATAGGGATTACATTGAATCTGTAGATTGCTTTGGGTAGTACAGTCATTATACACTGTTGATTCTTCCAATCCAAGAACATGGTATATCTCTGCATCTATTTGTATCATCCTTAATTTCTTTCATCGGTGTCTTATAATTTTCTGCATACAGGTATTTTGTCTCCTTAGGTAGGTTTATTCCTAGATATTTTACTCTTTTTGTTGCATGGTAAATGGGAGTGTTTTCTTTCTTTTTTTTTTTTTTTGGTGGTATGTGGGCCTCTCACCACTGTGGCCTCTCCCACTGCGGAGCAGAGGCTCCGGATGCGCAGCCTCCGCAGCCATGGCTCACGGGCCCAGCCGCTCCGTGGCACGTGGGACCCTTCTGGCCCAGGGCATGAACCCATGTCCCCTGCATCGGCAGGCAGACTCTCAACCACTGCACCACCAGGGAAGCCTGGGAGTGTTTTCTTAATTTCACTTTCAGAGTTTTCATCTTTAGTGTATAGGAATGCTAGAGATTTCCGTGCATTAATTTTGTATCCTGCTACTTTACCATATTCATTGATTAGCTCTAGTAGTTTGCTGGTTGCCTCTTTAGGATTTTCTATGTATAGTATCATGCCATACGCAAACAGTGACAGCTTTACTTCTTCTTTTCTGATTTGGATTC
This sequence comes from Globicephala melas, assembly GCF_963455315.2. Classification (NCBI taxonomy): domain Eukaryota; kingdom Metazoa; phylum Chordata; class Mammalia; order Artiodactyla; family Delphinidae; genus Globicephala; species Globicephala melas. The sequence goes on from NC_083317.1 coordinate 38,211,169, forward strand.
CATTTATTTCTTTTTCTTCTCTGATTGCTGTGGCTAAAACTTCCAAAACTATGTTGAATAATAGTGGTGAGAGTGGGCAACCTTGTCTTGTTCCTGACCTTAGTGGAAATGGTTTCATTTTTTCACCTTTGAGAACGATGTTGGCTGTGGGTTTCTCATATATGGTGTTTATTATGTTGAGGAAAGTTCCCTCTGTGCCTACTTTCTGCAGGGTTTTTATTATAAATGGGTGTTGAATTTTGTCATAGGCTTTCTCTGCATCGATTGATATGATCATATGGTTTTTCTCCTTCCATTTGTTAATATGTTGTATCACATTGATTTGCGTATATTGAAGAATCCTTGCATTCCTGGGATAAACCCCACTTGATCATGGTGTATGATCCTTTCAGTGTGCTGTTGGATTCTGTTTGCTAGTGTTTTGTTGAGAATTTTTGCATCTATGTTCATCAGTGATATTGGCCTGTAATTTTCTTTCTTTGTGACATCTTTGTCTGGTTTTGGTTTCAAGGTGATGGTGGCCTCGTAGAATGAGTTTGGGAGTGTTCCTCCCTCTGCTATATTTTGGAAAAGTTTGAGAAGGATAGGTGTTAGCTCTTCTCTAAATGTTTGATAGAATTTGCCTGTGAAGCCATCTGGTCCTGGGCTTTTGTTTGTTGGAAGATATTTAATCACAGTTTCAATTTCAGTGCTTGTGATTGGTCTGTTCATATTTTCTGTTTCTCCCTGGTTCAGTCTTGGAAGGTCGTGCATTTCTAAGAATTTCTCCATTTCTTCCAGGTTGTCCATTTTATTGGCATAGAGTTGCTTGTAGTAATCTCTCATGATCCTTTGTATTTTTGCAGTGTCAGTTGTTACTTCTCCTTTTTCATTTCTAACTCTATTGATTTGAATCTTCTCCCTTTTTTTCTTGATGAGTCTGGCTAATGGATTATCAATTTTCTTTATCTTCTCAAAGAACGAGCTTTTAGATTTGTTAATCTTTGCTATCATTTCCTTCATTTCTTTTTCATTTATTTCTGATCTGATCTTTAGTGTTTCTTTCCTTCTGCTATCTTTGTGGGGTTTTTGTTCTTCTTTCTCTAATTGCTTTAGGTGTAAGGTTAGGTTGTCTATTTGAGATGTTTCTTGTTTCTTACTGTAGGATTGTATTGCTATAAACTTCCTCTTAGAACTGCTTTTGCTGCATCCCATAGGTTTTGGGTCGTTATATTTTCATTGTCATTTGTTTCTAGGTATTTTTTGGTTTCCTCTTTGATTTCTTCAGTGATCTCTTGGTTATTAAGTAGTGTATTGTTTAGCTTCTATGTGTTTGTATTTTTTACAGATTTTTTCCTGTAATTGATATTTAGTCTCATAGTGTTGTGGTCTGAAAAGATACTTGATACGATTTGATTTCAGTTTTCTTAAGTATACCAAGGCTGGATTAGTGACCCAAGATATGATCTATCCTGGAGAATGTTCCATGAGCACTTGAGAAGAATATGTATTCTGTTGTTTTTGGATGGAATGTCCTATGAATATCAATTAAGTCCGTCTTGTTTAATGTATCATTTAAAGGTTGTGTTTCCTTATTTATTTTCTGTTTGGATTATCTGTCCATTGGTGAAAGTGGGGTGTTAAAGTCCCGTACTATTATTGTGTTACTGTCGATTTCCCCTTTATGGCTGCTAGCATTTGCCTTATGTACTGAGGTGCTCCTATGTTGGGTGCATAAATATTTACAATTGTTATATCTTCTTCTTGGATTGATTTCTTGATCATTATGTAATATCCTTCTTTGTCTCTTATGATAGTCTTTATTTTAAAGTCTCTTTTGTCTGATATGAGAATTGCTACTCCAGCTTTCTTTTGATTTCCATTTGCATGGAATATCTTTTTCCATCCCCTCACTTTCAGTCTGTATGTGTCCCTAGGTCAGAAGTGGGTCTCTTGTAGACAGCATATATATGGGTCTTGTTTTTGTATCCATTCAGCCAGTCTGTGTCTTTTGGTGGGAGCATTTAATCCATTTACATTTAAGGTAGTTATCGATATGTATGTTCCTATTACCATTTTCTTAATTGTTTTGGGTTTGTTATTGTAGGTCTTTTCCTTCTCTTGTGTTTCCTGCCTCGAGAAGTTCCTTTAGCATTTGTTGTAAAGCTCGTTTTGTGGTGCTGAATTCTCTTAGCTTTTGCTTGTCTGTAAAGGTTTTAATTTCTCCATCAAATCTAAATGAGATCCTTGCTGGGTAGAGTAATCTTGGTTGTAGGTTTTTCTCCTTCATCACTTTAAATATGTCCTGCCACTCCCTTCTGGCTTGCAGAGTTTCTGCTGAAAGATCAGCTGTGAACCTGATGGAGATTCCCTTGTGTGTTATTTGTTGTTTATCCCTTGGTGCTTTTAATATTTTTTCTTTGTATTTAATTTTTGATAGTTTGATTAATATGTGTCTTGGCGTGTTTCTCCTTGGATTTATCCTGTATGGGACTCTCTGTCCTTCCTGGACTTGATTATTTCCTTTCCCATATTAGGGAAGTTTTCAACTATAATCTCTTCAAATATTTTTTCAATCCCTTTCTTTTTCTCTTCTTCTTCTGGGACCCCTATATTTCGAATGTTGGTGCATTTAATGTTGTCCCAGAGGTCTCTGAGACTGTCCTCAGTTCTCTTCATTCTTTTTTCTTTATTCTGCTCTGCAGTAGTTATTTCCACTATTTTATCTTCCAGGTCACTTTTCCGTTCTTCTGCCTCAGTTATTCTGCTATTGATCCCTTCTAGAGAATTTTTTAATTTCATTTATTGTGTTGTTCATCACTGTTTTCTCTTTAGTTCTTCCATGTCCTTGTTAAACATTTCTTGTATTTTCTCTATTCTATTTCCAAGATTTTGGATCATCTTACCATTATTCTGAATTCTTTTTCAGGTAGACTGCCTATTTCCTCTTAATTTGTTAGGTCTGGTGGGTTTTTATCTTGCTCATTCATCTGCTGTGTGTTTTCCTGTCTTCTCATTTTTCTTAACTTACTGTGTTTGGGGTCTCCTTTAGCAGGCTGCAGGTTTGTAGTTCCTGTTATTTTTGGTGTCTGTCCCCAGTGGCTGAGGTTCATTCAGTGGGTTGTGTAGGCTTCTTGGTAGAGGGGACTACTGCCTGTGTTCTGGTGGATGAGGCTGGATCTTGTCTTTGGTGGGCAGGTCCATGTCTGGTGGTGTGTTTTGGGGTGTCTGTGGCCTTATTATGATTTTAGGCAGCGTCTCATAATGGACAGGGCTGTGTTCCTGTCTTGCTTGTTGTTTGGCATAGGGTGTCCTGCACTGTAGCTTGCTGGTCATTGAGTGAAGCTGGGTCTTGGCCTTGAGATGGAGATCTCTGGGAGATTTTTGCCGTTTGATATTACACAGAGCTGGGAGGTCTCGTGTGGAGCAGTGTCCTGAAGTTAGCTCTCCCACCTCAGAGGCACAGCCTTGATGCCTGGCTGGAGCACCACGAGCCTTTCATCCACATGGCTCAGAATTAAAGGGACAAAAAATAGAAAGAAAGAAGGAAAGAAGATAAAATAAAATAAAGTAAAATAAAATAAAATAATTAAAATAAAAAATAATTAAGAAAAAAATTTTTAAAAGTAAAAAAAAAATAAGACAGAATCCTAGGACAAGTGGTGAAAGCAAAGCTATACAGACAAAATCACAACAGAAGTATACACATACACACTCAGAAAAAGAGGAAAAGGGGAAAAAAATAATAAATCTTGCTCTCAAAATCCACCTTCTCAATTTGGGATGATTTGTTGTCTATTCAGGTATTCCACCAATGCAGGGTACATCAAGTTGATGGTGGAGATTTAATCCCCTGCTCCTGAGGCTGCTGGGAGAGATTTCCCTTTCTTTTCTTTGTTCGCACAGCTCCTGGGGTTCATCTTTGGATTTGGCCCCACGTCTGCGAGTAGGTCGCTGGAGGGTGTCTGTTCTTCGCTCAGACAGGACGGGGTTAAAGGAGCAGCTGATTCGGGGGCTCTGGCTCACTCAGGCTGCGGGGAGGGAGGGGTACGGATGCGGGGCGAGCCTGTGGCGGCAGAGGCTGGTGTGACTTTGCACCAGCCTGAGGCGCACTGTGCGTTCTCCTGGGGCAGTTGTCCATGGATCACAGGACCCTGGCAGTGGTGGGCTGCACAGGCTCCCAGGAGGGGAGGTGTTGATAGTGACCTGTGCTTGCACACAGTATTCTTGGTGGCTGCAGCAGCAGCCTTAGTGTCTCATGCCCGTCGCTGGGGTCCACGCTGATAGCCGCAGCTCGCACCTGTCTCTGGAGCTCCTTTAAGTGGTGCTCTTAATCCCCTCTCCTCGCACACCAGGAAACTAAGAGGGAAGAAAAAGTCTCTTGCCTCTTCGGCAGCTCCAGACTTTTTCCTGGAGTCCCTCCCTGCTAGCTGTGGCACACTAGCCCCTTCAGTCTGTGTTCACGCCGCCAGTCCTCTCCCTGCGATCCGACCCAAGCCCGAGCCTCAGCTCCCAGCCCCACCCACCCCGGCGGGTGAGCAGACAAGCCTCTAGGGCTGGTCAGTGCCAGTCGGCACCGATCCTCTCTGTGCGGGAATCTCTCCGCTTTGCCTTCTGCACCCCTGTTGCTGCGCTCTCCTCTGCAGCTCCGAAGCTTCCCCCTCTGCCACCCGCAGTCTCCGCCCGCGAAGGGGCTTCCTAGTGTGTGGAAACCTTTCCTCCTTCACAGCTCGCTCCCACTGGTGCAGGTCCCGTCCCTATTCTTTTGTCTCCGTTTTTTCTTTTTTCTTTTGCCCTACCCAGGTACGTGGGGAGTTTCTTGCCTTTTGGGAGGTCTGAGTTCTTCTGCCAGCATTCAGTAGGTGTTCTGTAGGAGTTGTTCCACATGTAGATGTATTTCTGATGTGTTTTTGGAGAGGAAAGTGATCTCCGCGTCTTACTCTTCCGCCATCTTGAAGCTCCTCTCCCTGTTTTCAGTTTTAAAATATTATACCCCCATACCTATAATTTAAAGAAATTTAATTGTGTTTTTTTCTGTGAGAGTAGAGATAGTTTATACTGCATTAAAAGTTTTAGTTTGTTAGGAATCACAAATTTTCAAGTGGAATATTATGGAATATGTGTTTATTATGTAATAATAAATAATTACATAAAAATGAAAGAAAACCTGTATGTAGATAAGTGTCTGATTTCAGACAATAGCCTGACACAGTTGAAATTATATTGTGTCCTGAACACAGTCTAGACATGTACGCAATATTAAAATTAAAATGCTCTATCCATGTAATGCATCACTCATTAAAAAAAAGTATAGTATTTACCTCATTATGAATAATGAGTGAATCTTCTTATAATCTCACAGAGTGCCAATCTTCCTATAATTATGGTAATAATAATTTAGAATATGCCCTTTCAAAAGAATCTAGGACAGTCTACAAATAATAAACAAAAAATAAATCAATCTGGGCTCGCTGCCCAGATTATCACAAATATGTATAATGAAGCAAAGAAAGAAAATAAATACTTATAAGCACAACTGACTCCATGAGGAGGGGAAAAAAAGCCCAGTAATTCATTAAAACTGTGGTCAAAAACAATTACAGGACTCTCATGAATCTCTTTTATGAAAAGCTACGTGTATCTGTATATAAAGTTTTTTTTTTTCTTTAGAATTCTTCAGAAGTCCCTTTGAGATAAATACATAGAAAACGAAGGAAGCTACCTGTCCTTCCGCCATTTTACATATAGGAGAAATATCAATCAAGGAAACTGTGATTTACCTAAAATGTGGAAATCAGACTTAACTATGTTAATTGGAAAATCAGCATATTCCAATTAGAAATTCTACCTCTTACTACAGATATTATGTGAAATGAATTACATTTTTATTGGTAAATAGCAAACTGGAATTACTGTTTTACATGCCAAAAGTTGCCGCAGATTGCTCCCTAATGGCCTGTTGATGTGGCCTTCCAGTTTATTGAACCACAAAACAAAGTTGTTTTATTTCTAGTTTTAATTTTTAAAAAGTTTAGTGAAGGGCTTCCCTGGTGGCCCAGTGGTTGAGAGTCCGCCTGCCGATGCAGGGGACACGGGTTTGTGCCCCGGTCCGGGAAGATCCCACATGCTGCGGAGCGTCTGGGCCCGTGAGCCATGGCCACTGAGCCTGTGCATCCGGAGCCTGTGCTCCGCAACGGGAGAGGCCACAACAGTGAGAGGCCCATGTACCGCAAAAAAAAAAAAAAAAAAAAAAAAGTTTAGTGAAATTTTGTTCTCTGAGCTTAACCAAGTAAAAGTTAAATAACCAAATAAAGATACCTTGTGTGTCTAGTATCCAGTTCTCCTGGATTTTATTGGGCAGTAGCTTAACTTCCAATTTTTAGTTTGTATATGTGTTTCATTTAAATATTCTTTCATCCATCTATTCATTCTACAAAAAACATTTTGAGTTTCTACTACAAATCTAACACTGCTAGATGTTAGAGTCATAAAGTACATAGGATTTCTGATTTCATGGCACTCTAAAAAGAATGGATACAAAAAAAATAAAGAATCCAAAGAGAGTTCCTAAACTCTAGTCTAAAACATGCAGTGTAAAATGCAGATTCCTAAGGAACGTATGAGAATAAGCAGGTAATCATTCCACAAATTACATTTTGAGTTTTAAGTGTATCTTCTTTTCATTTACAATTCTTCTTTTCATTTATAGCAGGTGATGTAAACTACTTCTGCTTAAAATGATACCTCACCTATCAGAAGAGTCTTAGGTGCCCTATGAATTTAGGCTCCTTTCTCAAAATAGAAAAATGTCAACTTTTAAGGATCACAAATGCTCTATTTTAGAAGATCTCAACACTTTATTTAGCTTTACCTGTAAGTTTGCTAATATAAGTAGAAAATAAATGACATTTCTAGTCTTATCATAGTCCTATAATTTTCTTTTATTTCATAGACATATAAAATGTACATGCCATGCAACATGATATGTAATTCATAGACATAGTATAATTATTTAGATACTTTATTATTTCCACTTCATTGTTACTAAACGTGATTTTAAGCAGATATGGGGACTTCCCTGGTGGTCCAGTGGTTAAGACTTCACCTTCCAGTGCAGGGGGTGCGGGTTTGATCCCTGGTTGCGGAGCTAAGATCCTACATGCCTCACAGCCAGAAAAACCAAAACATAAAACAGAAGCAGTATTGTAACATATTCAATAAAGACTTTAAAAATGGTCCACATCAAAAGAAAATCTTTAAACAGATCTGAATTCTAAAATCTCTTAGGCAAGTAAATGTGGATAGTATGATTGATACTGTATAGCACCATGAACAATGCATCAGTGGTTAAAGATGTTTCTAAGATCTTTTGGGAACTAATACAGTTCCACAAAGCTTTTGTTGATATTTTTACTTGATTCCTTATATGTTAATGGCAGAAAAAGAAATGACAAAAATAGAAGTATTCAACTCAGTAAAAATGTAGTCACCACCAAGTCATCTATAAAGGCTCTTTTGCCTATGCAGTTTTGGTAACAACTTATTCCATTTGATTTTGTCACAAGCATAAAGATATTTGGGGTGCAAAGGAAAAGAGGTTGGAATGAGAGTTGTGATTATTTATTCGTTGCCTTATTTTGTCTACTGAAAACTTCAGACAAATATTCTTTTGAAACTAACAGCATATTTTGTTTCTTTCTGTTTTAGGTAAGCATATTCACTGTTCCTGGTGTAATCAGACTGCACCAAGGTAAAACAAGAAAATGTGGTAACAATGATCAATATGTAAATACATATGAAATTTTAGAAAAAGCAGTTAAAATCAAGTTTCATTGGGAACTAAATACTGGAATTACCTTAGAAAATAGAAAATCTAAATGTTGAGTTTTTGTTTTATTCTGATGTCAGTGCTGTAAACTTGCAATATTTGAAAATGTGTGTCATATGGAGTATTGAAAATATTTATTAATTTCTAATGCTATTAGGACATTTCTCACATCTTAAAGTGAGAAATGCAAATCAGAGTAAATTTTACACACAAAACATGTAAGAAAATTTGTTATCAGTATGCAAATTAATATATTTGCTGCACATACTGGATTTAAAACTAAATTAAAATATAACAAGTGATTTTCAAATACTAGAAGATGCTTCTAATACATATTGTTTTTAAAGGATATACATTTTTATGCATTATACTTATAGCTAGGAAAAAATAGAGTAATATTAATCAATATTATTTGTCACTCTGAAGGTTAGTTATCAATCAATCTTAGTTAGAAATAAATTTCTCCAGAAAATAAATTATTTTTCTAGGAGAAATATGCTATGGTCCGTAAAATTCATATTACTTTTTCCATAATAACTCAAATCCTAGTTAAGCATACTGTTTTGGCATTCACAACTGAAAAAACTAAATTTAATCATAGTTATAGGGTAATATAAGTTCTAACACTTTCTAGAAATATGTGTAACATTTAAACTCACATATTGTAGGAAATTTGTTCCATTTCCAATATCTTTTATTTCAAATAAAAGAGTGTTTATAATTACTTTCTATTTAGCTTGCTTCTTTGGCTTTTTGCACTGAAGGCCAAGAGAATCCAAGTTTGTAGGAGCATATCCTGTACAGTATTAGTAGGCATTTTTAGGGACACATAACCAAATTTAGTTCCTTTTGGAACAAAGGCAACAAATTGATGGTTCAGGAACCTACATGGCTTTAGAGTTTAGTACTTCTGAGCCCAGCAGCACTGGAAGTCTCATTATCTCAGAAAAGAACAAAGTATTTTTAATTAGAAGAAGTGCCATCATTGTTCATTATAGTAGTTTCAAAGTAAATAATGTTCTAATTGATGCAGCAAGAGTGTTCTCCTTCCTCCAAACAAACAAGTGAACCTTATCTTTAGTAAGTAGTGAGGCTAAATTTTACTTTTATTTTTAAATAATCATGCTAAGGATGTGGTTTATTTTTCTGAATTTAATAATTTGATACTGATTTTAAATAAAAATATATCAATGTCAATATGATCCAACTGATCATTTATAGCAGTGGATTGAGAAGAGAGAAGGGTTGTTTGGCTATTGTTTTACTCTCTTTTTACTGTTTTGCCTTTCCTTTAATTTGAGTTGTTGGGACTCTTTGTTAAATGATGTGCTTTTTGTTTTAATTAGAAGCTAATATTTAATGGGTTAAATTGAGACTTCTTTCTGTTAGCATAGATAAATGTCTACAATGTAAGAAAGTATGGGCAACTTTCTAAGTGCTTTGTAATTGTGTTTCTCTGGAAAAGTTTGGTAATATCTGTTTGCGTATTGTAGTACATATTTGAAATCATACATTTAAGTCAAAAAGTTATTTTCCTTCATCTCAGAATGTATCTGGTAGGGAGAAAAAGTTCAGATTTTTTGTCATTGTGACCACTGTTTATAATGATAATGAGATATAGATAATTTTATAGAAATATACAATCAAAACTACTCTATGCCCTCAAAACAAAATAGTTTGACTTACTGTTCCATATTCAAAAACCTGAAATAAGTGAAGAATCTTATGTTTTTCATTAAATAAATCTTAAACAGAAAACATTTTTAACTTTTGTTGATGAAAAACATTTTTAAACTTAGCATAGTTTTCTGTTTAACTGCAGAATTAGAAATATACTTAAATCTTTCTCTGATGACTGTGAATTATGCCATGTATCAGAGTCCATTGCAGCAAATGGTCTAATAGAACATTGTAAGAGTGAAAGGTATATGTAAGGATGCTTTTACCAAAATAAAGAAAAAATGTAAACAAAAGGAAAAAACAAAAGCATAAAATATTCTTAATCATCCCATAAATTAGGTTATTTTCGTTTCATTTGGCATTTTCTCTGAAATAAAAAGCAGAACAAACTTGTTGACATTTATTGTTAGTTCAATTCCAACTAATTGGTGCTTTACTTAATGTTAATATTCCAGACTACATGATATATATTCTTTGTCCATTTGAGGCTACACTTTGAATGTGAACACCCAACAATGGCACCATGAGTCTAAGATTGATAGTTATTTGATTTAGCAGCATCTGTTGTTGTTTGATATACTCCAAGCACCTGCTCTTCCTTGAAATTCAACATGCAATTCAATTTACTTTCATGACACATAACCTCGACAGAAGAATACTATTGCTGTTTATACACAGGTATTATAATTAATAATTGTATGTGTCTTTGGTCAAGCAAATGTCTATAGACTGGGTCAAACATCATTAACTTTAATAAGAACAACAATGGGCAAACACTTTGAATCACTTACTCCATAAACTGATGTCGAGTTCTTTTATGTTTCAGGGCATCTAGAGTCATTTTTTCAATTAGCAGTCCTTTCTTTTAATGCTCTTGGAGAATTAATGAAAACACAACAATATATGTTATCAGAACGATATTCTTTCCTGTGTTTGTCATTGTATTTCAAACCTGTCACATTATACAGAGTTGTAATAAGAAATATACCCAGAGACAGACACTGCTGTTTATTTAATTCTCTATTCACATTTTGTAATATGCAGCAACACAATAAAAACCAATGTAATTGTAACTGAATTACACTGCTTCAAAGTTTATATGGGGACACACAGGGATTTAGGATAAATATAAGAGTGATCATGCTGAGGATTAGAAAGGTCTGATCAAGGGTTTTCTGGGCAGAAAAATATCTATGAAAACCAAGCAAAAGTGTATTCGTCCTAGGAAAAATGTGAACATTATATAATACCATAATAGTGATTATGTATATTGTAATTCTAAGGAGACCTGATGTCCTATAATGGACTATGCATCTGATACCCCTTTTCTAAGGAAGTCTCTTGCTTAGTGTTAACAATCCAGTGATATCTTGTGACCTTTTCTATGCAAATATGAACAATTTGAGGCTATCACAGTCTCTCATGTATTGCTCCTTAAAGGGACATTCTTAATTGCTTTTATAGTCTCAGTTTTATTTTAACCTCCATTACTTGTAATATCTTCTTTGAAGCTTGAAAATAACTTTTCTTTCTTCACTATTTTATCCTTTCCTATTTTGGTAAGCCATGATTTTACTTTTCTACTAAATTTCTAGGGGGTTTCATGCAACAGAGACATGATAAATTTAATATGATAAAGTACATCTTTATTACATTATTCCTTACTCTCATTCACTGGAAGAGAATTACATACTTTTCCATGGAGAAGTATATTCCACATCATTCAGCGATGTGCTGTCCTTTTGCATATGGAAGCAAAATTAACGATAGTGTAATAGTAGAATGTACACTTTGTAGTGTTTACTTGGTAATAAAAGCTTTTGCACCATCTCAATTAGGTTCTTATTAATTCAGCCTTTTTGTGATCAACAGATAAACATCTATTAGGAGACTGACCTCGAAATCAAAGCTGTGACCTTAGTTTACTCAGAATGGTACTCTAAACAATTAAGCTAACCAACCCCATCTAGGTCATAATTTAGGGGAGAAAGAGAATGAGATCAGATAACAAAGGCTGCATTACCTTTTAGATATTCTTTTTCTACCTAAATGTTTCTTTGGAATAGGTTGAATGTATCATCCCATCCTTAAAGTAAAATGCATTGTTCTTTAAATATACTCTCACCCCTGCTCAGTTATGAAGCAATGACAATGCACATTTTCTTATTCTAAAAATAAAATAAGGCAATTTAGCCTTTGTGTTCCTCTGTAATTATAAAATGGTGGGAAGTTTGATTTTTAAGTGACACAAACTTTTCATCCTTATTATGGAAAGGAAACCAGATGTAATCATGATAAAATGATTAAGTATTTTAAAGTTTCAAATGGGCAGTGGATATGCATTCGTAAAAAAATTTGATAATACTCGTGATCATCCTGGCCTCATTGCCACAGTCCTCAAATGTTCAAAGCTCTTATGTGAGTAAGCAATGGATAGTCAAATTTAGTCCATGACATTGGATGTTGCCTGAGTGGAGAAGCTGTGTCCCATTTCCCTTTGTGATCTCCCTTTACCTGGCCTAATGCTTGGCACATTTTTAGTCGCTTACAAATATTTTTGTTGTTGCTGTTGACATACATATTTGTTAGATTATTTTACACAGAAAAACTCTATATTGACTATATGCCAAATTTCATACAATATAGCTATAATGGAATTTCATGAATTATTTATTATAAATTATCTGTCTTAAACGCCTTCTTAAAGGAGGCAAGGCAAGTTATGTAGGTAGGCTGGCAGAGAGATACCTACCTACCTACCTATATACATATATGGATAGAAAGATAAGAAAGATAATTTTTTAAAAAAATTGTTAAAAAAATAATTTTTCAGTATCAAGTCTTTTGGATTACCGGAGATTTTAGAAGTGTAACCATTGATATTACATATTAGTTTTCTTAATAAGCAGTAAATATTCAGTGTGCAATCTTTTTTTCTTTTCCGGAACCTATGCCAGGTTCTTGAGATATACAAGGGAGACAGCATGAAATCTATTCTCAAAAAGTCATGATCTATTGTAGAACAAAAATAAATATTTTTTATCTATAAAAAGAGATGTAAGAAACATGGTCCAGTTGGGGAAAATAACTTCTAAATGGACAAAAATACTTTCTTTTAAAAAATCATATTTCCAAAATTCTACTTTTGAACTACCGGGTTTAGTGGTTTGACATTGGCAGTTGAATAAATGCATGGGTAAATTGAAAATTAAATGAAAATTATTTGTTTAACACCATTTACAGTATACATTTACCTAAACTCATTCTTCTTCCGTTATTTTTCTAACTTATATTGCAGATTACTTGTTTCCTGTTACTCCTTTGAAGGTTTTGTCCTCATTTCTCATGCATAGTTCTCTAAAAATATACTAGTGTGTAGACAAAGAGACCACTCAGGTTATTCTGAGTTCAAAAGAATGCTCTTTGAATTCTCCTGTAGGATCATAAGCATGGATATATGATTATCTTGTCTCTTAGCTCAAGAAAAAAATGATGATAGTGTGATGGTTAGGGTTTTTTTTTTTTAATATTCACGTTTGAATTTCAATTTTCTCCTTTTTTCTACATAAAGCAATTTAAGAAAAGCTTCCTATAAAATTCTTGATGCTACAACTGCTTGTGGTTAGCTTTAATACTTAGAGATTTGGAGCTACTTCAAATTAATCTTTTTTTAAAATTTTAAAACATTCACTATTGAATATTAAGAAATTTTGAATACTTTCTGGGATTCATATACTGAAACAATGCAAGAAATAACATTTTTCTCAACATATATGCTTCTCTATTAAGAAACAAATAAAAAACTCTAGTATAAATTATTTCTAGGCCCAGTGCATAATCAGTGGGAATCTACTTCAATCCATATGTTCATTCTCAGCTGAAAACACACCCTCTGTGTTCCAGCCTAAATTATTCAGTCATTTTACATCAGGAATTTGGGGCTGTCAGTAATATTAGAATTACGTCTTTATCATGATTTTAATAACATGACAGCCACGACTATTGTTGACTCTATATTGCAATTTTTTTGACTTTTAGTTTGCTCTTTTAGCTGCACAGTTGTACAGATAATATCAAGAATGCTTTCCAGACAGTTTTCCCATTCATTTAATAAAAATATTTAATGACAACTAGAATAATAAAAGGTAAATTATTTAGAAAGCAGTGTATATATTATATGCATCCCATTTTCAAACAGTGTGAAGACTAATATCACGGAGCCAAGTACGGTTTCTCAATTAAGAACACCATCTATTTCTCACTGAGCCAAATACTATTTCTTATGTAAGTTCTGATTCAACCACTGAATCAAATTAATTGTTCTGGGGGATAGAAGAATGGCAGTAGGCATATGATGAATACAATGTTCATTTTTGCTCCTATTTAACAGCACTCTTAATGATAGTGAGTATACTATCTTCTTAATTATTTTGGAAGACAAATGCACAGCTATAAGACAATTCAGTGAAGTTTTCTGCCACTATATTACAAGAACCAGCTTTTCTTCAGTTTTCCATAACACGTACTTCATTTTCTTCTGAGCCCTCAAACAAAACGTCTTTCAAATCCCTATTCCCACCAACATTCTGTTTAAAATAGTCTAGGCTTTTTCTATCAAATGCTTCAGAGGTCTTTCAGCCTCTATCCATTAGTAGATTCCAAAGTCACTTTGCCATTTTCAGGTATTTGTTACAGCACATTCCACCTTTGGGTATCAAAATCTGTATTGGTTTCCTGTGACCACTGTAATAACTCGCCACAAACGTGTTGGCATAAACCAATAAAAATGTATTCTCCCACAGTTCTGGAGGCCAGAAGTCTGAAATTAGTATCACTGGGCCAAAATCAGAGTGTCCAGAGGGCTACGCTCCCTCTGCAGGCTTTAGAAATGAACCCATTCCTTGCCCCTTCCAACTTCTGGTAGCTGCTGGCATTCCTTGTGCTGCATCATTCCAGTCTCTGCATCTGTGGTCACATTCCCTCGTCTTCTTTTCTGTGTTTCAAATCTCACTCTGTCTGTGTCTCGTAAAGACACTACAGTGGCATTTAAGGCCCACAGGGATAATCCAGGATAATCCCTCCATCTCAAGACCCTCAATTGAGTCACATCAGCAAAAACCCTTTTTTCTTATTAAGTAACTTTAGGACATGCTGTCTCCAGGGAGCATTTTCAGCTTACACAGGTAGCATCGTAGAATTCTGCTTACCACTTCCCATAACTAAGAAAGTTGTATATATCTTTCAAAGTACTTCAGGACTATTAATATTTTTATTATATTTACTGAATATCACATAAAGTTTGTGTTTTGAATATATTTATAACATAACATTAGCCAATAGTCTAATTAGGCATAGTAGAAACTTTTCATCTCCTTGTCCAATTCCAGTTGAATAGTAGTGGCTCAATTAAGAAGAGGTTTCAAGTCCACATACAAGCTTAATTGGAAGTGTGTGTGGGGTTGTTGCCCAGTCACCTCATGTTTGCCCTTCATAGTCAACTATAGTAATGAAAGATATCTGATGATCATTGGAAAATAAGGGATAAGAAATAAATATGTATTTAAGCACTGTCTGCCCCTTCAAGTTAATATTTTATTTTCTTCTTTATAATATTACTGATTCCCTCCATAAAAGTATTATTGGATTTTATTATCAGCTAATTATTTACTCAGTTGCATTTTTGGAAAACCTTGAATCAATGTTTTTATTATATAATCTGGCTCTTCCACTAACTAGATCTCTGGCTCAGCATTTCTTCTTTACCATAGAATAATACTTACCTTGCATGTTCATTGTAAAAATCCAATATTGTATGACTAACTTTTTATTAATGGGGTCAAGCATTATTATTTTTGTTGCCATTTTGCCTGCTTCATTAAGGTATTTAGAAGCATGATATCAAATTTATATTTGTTTTGGAAAGTTGAAGTCCTGTGGAGAGCTTGGACTATAAGTCTATGATTGAAATTCATTATAAGCACAGAAACAGCATTGAGTTGTAGAGTTAAATGATAGCTAGCTTGTTTTTCAATTTGGAGGAAATACTACATTATTTGGCAAAGTTCCTGGTATTATTTTAAATATATGAAGAGAAGTTAAAGAAAGCAATTCAGTACAGGTTTTTTTTTTTTTTTTTATGCCCACTGAATTTGGAAAGAGATTGCATAATGAAAGAAGGTTCTACTTCACTGAGTAAAAAATGCAAAATATATTACAAAACAGAGCATGTATTTTATTAACAATTAATATTAATTTTCTCAATCATACGCACTAAAATATGCCAACAATGCTATTGTCCCTGGAGATGTATGTGAAATATCCATATGTTTATTCATTTTAATTTTTTATGCATGATATGGTTAATTAGTATGTATAATTAATTAAAGGACATTGTAACAGATATAAACTTTAACTCTTCCATTTAGAACTGAGTGAACAACACTGCCTGTGAATTTTCGTAGATATAAGTTCCAAAAACTTTCATCAAATGTCTCCTTTTATCCGATGATTATTATATATTTTGTTGAAAATTGTTATTTATATAATACTCTTTGTGTTTAATATATGAATAAAACACAAGTAAATAAAACATACTTTATCATTTATTTACCAAAATATTTTTTGCAAGAATGCATATAAATACATTAGTCACTTTATTTCATGTATGTAATGCAAATTTTGAATTTTCATAGCCAACAAATAAGAAGGAAGCTAATGTTTTTAAACACCTATTATTTGCCGTGTACTGTGACATAGAAACTTTATTTGCATTGTTTCAGTAAGTTCTTACAGTTATCTTGCTAGGTACATCAAATAATCCCAGTTTTATACTTGAATCATGATTGTAAAGAGTTGGCTATTTGGATGTTTGCATGGATTCATTTTCTGTTGGACACTCATCAGCCATCTCTAGCTTAGGTCAAACGGGAAAAAGTAATACAAATTAGTTTGGTTGTCTTAATATACTCCATTAAAGAAAAAAATCATAGTGATTTTAGGAAAATTTGAACTAGAAATTTTTAGACATACCAGCTAGTAAATGCGTGTTTTTTTGTTGTTTGTTTTGTTTTTGGAGTAAAAACATCTTACTTCCATATTATTATAGATGGAGAGGTGAATAGCATTATTGTCCATTGCAGAAAAGTTTTTGGTGTGCTAAGCTCTGATAGTTAAGTTGGATTGGGCATTTCCAGTTTCCAGTGGGGATAAGTTCTATTCCATTAAAAATGCTGTGTAATATAACCTGTCTTCAAAAAGGATTAACTATCTACCACCAAGGTACATGACATACCATATAATTTCCCATGTTAACTCTTAAAATTATTCAGTGATCTACTTTTCCTAATATAATCAGTTTTCTATTATTATAGTGAAAATGAAAGTAATTGTCTAGAAAAAGTCAATGTAAATTCAGTCTTCATCAAACTATCTAGAAAATTGAAAAAAAGTCAATACTTTAGGATAGGTTTCTGCATGCTTATTTGTGTTCTCTGCTTAACTTTGGATGTACCACAGGTGTATATATATATATTTGTTTTTCCCTTAACTTTAGAAAAATCCATTATATAATTTAACTAAGACAACTATAATAAATGGCTTCTTCTCAAGAAATTAACTTTTTTCCCCAGAAGAACTACGTATCCATATATGAAAGCTTTCTAGATCTTTGCTATCTATATCCATTTTTTACACTCTGTTATCAGCTACTTATGGCTATATACTTAATTAACATCATTTGCATTTAAGTGTGATGATTTAGGGCACTCTTATGTTTGCATTTTTGTTTATTGAAACAAAGCACTCTTTAGGAATTGTTTGCATTAACAGTTGTAAGCTCATAACTTTTGATGAAAGTAAATCCTTTCTGTAAATGAACATTTTGAAAATGGAAAGTAATTAAAGTTTAACAAAAGTAAGCAAATACTTTTGTAATTAAAGATTAACAAAATTAAGCAAATACAAATAAATTTGCAAATAAGCAAATTTTTAAGGCTCCTTAATTATTATTTAAATGACAATGGATAGATTGGATGACCAATCTTCTGCAAAAAAATCAAAATCCTGTAGCTAATTTACATATTCAGCGAGTCCACAGAATTCATTCACATTTGACAGGTGAGGGAATTGTGGCAGAGAGTTTAGGAGATTTATGGAAGGTCATTCAAAAAAAAATAAAACAATAAAAGAGTAGGATATGACATAGAACATTCTTTTCCTGTATACTTGTGTGGTGATACTCAAGTACCAAGTATGTAATTGAAAAGAGGGAAGAGATATGGGTATATGTGTACATGTGTAGCTGATTCACTTTGTTATAAAGCAGAAACTAACACACTATTGTAAAGCAATTATACTCCAGTAAAGATGTTAAAAATTTTTTAAAAATAAAGTAAAATTGATTTGAATAAAAAAAAAAAAAAGAGTATTGTGATGAACCACTCCTGCTATTGGGGAAGCAAGCCTTCCCTCAGGGGTGTGGATCCAGGAGAAGTAGTGATAGCCATTGTTTCAAAGGATACCAGTTAGAGCCATTGTTCCAAAGAATACCAGTTAGCAAATCATCTTCCCAGGGCTCTGAATGAGTACTTATAGGTTTGGGAAAATACCCCTCTTTTGTTAAAGACAGTATTTTTTTTTTTTTTTTGTCTGTACTTAAAACAGAGCATATTGGAAATAGCCTCCAATATATAGTGAGTTAATGAATGACCAAACATATTTTAATTTCATATTAATCATAGAGGAAGGAAGGCAGCATCATAGAAGAAATTAGAGTATGTCTGACTCCTAGATTCATCATTTGTACATGAACGAGGGCAACATACATGACCCATGTTTCTTTTTCCTTATGGTAAAAAGAGATTAATAATCAAACATAGCTCACAGGACAATTGGAACATGAAAATATAATTATATAGATAAAGGACTTAATGTATATATTGAGCAGTCAATAAAATGACAACTGGATATATTTAGGTATGTGCACACATGCATGCATTTTCTTATTGGCAAGGAAAAGTACTTCTTTTCCAAAATATAAAGCTAATTGCTCACTTATCTGAAATTTTTCCTCTAGCTTCAATTGCAAATATCCTTAGTAAAAGAGATAACATATCAATAGGAGTGAAATGTATAAGAAACTGATTTTTTTCTTTTCTCTTTTGCTGGAGAGGAAGCATTGGAGCATAGGAAGGTACTGGGTCTGCTACAAAGGCATTACTACAGAGAGTTAAAATGGAATTGATAGTTAAATAGACTTTCGTTGATCTATTTCTAGATAAGCAGAAAATGAGCAATGGTGCATAAGTATACCTTAGCCCAACAAGAAAATTAAACTGATTATTGGTTGGTCAAATCAGAAATACATTTAATATATTGTTAAATAATTGGGAGCAGATATAATTTGAGGAGACTATTCAATTATGAATGCCAAGGTGTAGAGACCCATCCAGGTTGTAAAGAAATCATCAAACCTTTTCTAATATATCAATCGGTAGTTAATGCTATAAATTCCCTCCAAAGTACAGCTTTAGCAGCATCTCAAAAATTGTCATATATTGTTTTTCATTTTTATTCATTTATTTAGATGTTTGTTATTTTCTAATATTTGGGGAAATATTTGTTTCTAATTTTTTTTTTTTTTTTTTTTTTTTTGCGGTATGCGAGCCTCTCACTGTTGTGGCCTCTCCTGTTGCAGAGCACAGGCTCCAGATGCGCAGACTCGGTGGCCATGGCTCACGGGCCCAGCCGCTCCGCGGCATGTGGGATCTTCCCAGACCGGGGCATGAACCCGTGTCCCCTGCATTGGCAGGCAGACTCTCAACCACTGCGCCACCAGGGAAGCCCTGTTATTTCTAATTTAACAAGAAAACATTCTGTTTTTGTTTTTTTACTTCCTTTGTTCAAAGATATACTTTATCTGACTTGAATACTTTAAATTTATGAAAATTTGTTGCATGGTCTAATATATGTTCTATCTTTTGGTCTATGTTTTGTGTGCACTTGGGAAGAATGAGTAATCTATTGTGGATGGAATGTTCCAAATTTGTCAGTTAGGTTAATTTGATTGATACGGTTATTCATATTTGCTATATCCTTATTGATATTATGTCTGCTTGTTCAATCAGTTATTGATAAAAGGTTTGTCTTAGTCTCTTCAGGCTGCTATAACAGACTGGCATAGACTGGGTAGCTTGTAGACAACAGAAATTTTTTCTCACAGTTCTGGAGGCTGGGAAGTCCAACATCAAGGTGCTGGCAAATTTGGTGTCTGGAGAGGACCTACTTCGTGTTTCATAGATGGCCATCTTTTTGCTGTGTTCTCACATGGCAGAAGGAACAAGAGAGCTCTGTGGGGTCTCTTTCATAATGGCACGTCCCATTTCTGAAGTCTTCACCCTCAGGGACCTAATCACCTCCCAAAGGCCCCGCTTCCTAAACCATCACATTGGAGGTTAGAATTTCAACATGAATTGGTGTGGAGACACAAACATTCAGTCTATAACAGGGGTTTTAAAAGCTCAGGCTATGATCGTAGATTTATTTCTCCTTGCAGTTGCATCAATTTTTGTTTCATGTATTTGAATTTATGCTAGTATATGCATACATTTTTAGGATTTTTCTATCCTCCTGACTGATGGACACCTTTATCATTGAGAAATGATACTCTTCTTTTCTGATAATATTCATTATCTGAAATCTACTTTGTCTAACGTTAATATCGTCAATTCATGTTTATTGCTCTTTATAAACTTTCTCATTTTAAAACACTCTCAGATTTATAGAAAAAATTATAAAGGAGTACAGAGAGGCTCCATATACCCCATAGTACAGTATATTTCTTACAATTAATAAACCAATACTGATAGATTATTATTAACTTAAGTTCATACTTTATTCAGATCCTTGGTTTTAACTTAATGTCATTTTTCCATTCCAGCATCCCATCCAGGACACCACATTACATTTAGCAGTCTAGTTTCCTTGGGTTTCTCTTGGCTGTGATAGTTTCCAGGTTCCTTTTATTAGTGTTAGCATGCTGTGTCTTATTTCATCCTTTTACTTTTAACCTATTTATGTCTTTTTATTTAAAGTATGTTTCTTCTAGGTAGCATGTAGTTAGGTCTTACTTTTTTTTCAAGATGACAATCTTTGTCTTTTAATTGGGGGCAATCTTTACTTTTTAAATTATTCCTATATAATGTGATTATTGATATGGTTACCTTTAAGTTGTCATATTTCTATTTGTTTTCTGTTGTTTTAATTTGTTTCCCCTTTTTGTACTTTCTTTAAGATTGAGTATTTCTATGATTCTGTTTTTCCTATTTTTTGGTTAATTGTCAGTAGCTCTTTTCTATTTTTATAGTAATTGCTTTAGTGTTTATAGTTTACATCTTTAACTTAGCACAGTGTACTTGCAAGTGACATTATGCCACTTCACAGAGAGAAAAAGAACCTTACAGTTGTATACTTCTATTTTTCCTTTTCCAACCTTTGTGCTGCTATTGCCACACATTTTACTTTTACTGTTTATAAATTTCACCCTATATTGTTATCATTTTTTATCAAAAACGCAATTATCTTTTCTCTCCAGCACTCTGTTCTGAAAACTATGGCCACCTTGGGGGTCAGCCAGGATCCTACTGGCTTTCCTATCCGTGCAGTGAAACATGGAAATTCTCTCAGTACAGTAATCTGGAGTATTTCAGGTTCTCACCTTGTTTGTCCATCTTCAGGCCTCAGTGTCCTTTATTTGTTGTCCTATGAACAGTGTTTTGCAAACTGCTACTTCACGTATTTTATTCCAGTGGGAGAGTAAATCTTGTCCTTGTTACTGCACTTTGGCCATCTAAAATAGAGTGCAGTACTTCATGTGAATAGTGGTACTTTACAAGTACTCTAGCAGGAAGTTGGAACCTCATGGAAAGAAACACACACACACAGACGAGTTTAGCTACTCAACCCCAGACCTCCTTGTACTAGGAACTACGGAAGTATATTTAAAATAAAGCAAAGATTTAATGTTATGTACTCATGAGATAAATATAATAGGAAGAAACAAGACTTAGGTCTGATGACCTGGATTAAATTCCAAGAATGTAGCTCTGTGACTCTGAACAAATGAGGTAGTCTGTCTTACACTTGTTTTTCTCATATGAAAAGCCAAATTAATAATGCCAAGTTCACAAGATTATACTGAAGACCAAAACACCAAGCACACTATTTAGCTCATTACAGAGCCTCTAAAATGCTTGTTTATTTCTGCATTAACGTGGTTGTGATTCCATATCAACTTGCATAAATTTCAATGCCCAATATGTCAAGATACTAGTATGTATAATAATTTGCCATCTTGAAACTGTAAAAATAAACTACCATTCCATTTTATAGCTAAGGAAATGGTATCTCCATCACATGGTTATGGCTGAATACACAAAACGAGTAACCATTTTCTGTAATATTTGAACCCAGTTCATTTTTGATCCATGTTTGTTTTTGTTTTGTTTTGTTTTTTTACTTCTCCCTGCAGAGTTTAGCCTTCTTTTCATGAAATAATTTCCAAGAATATTTTATTTTTAGAGATATGAATCTAATATCAGAATTTTCAAACACTCTTGACTGTCATTTGCTATTTCATGCACTAAATATATCTAAAATTCTATAACACCTGTAGTTATGTGCTGCTACTTCCACAAACCCTCCATTATAATAAATACTCAAAATGCTTTTCTCAGTAAGTTAGCTTAATTTTATACACAAAATTAATGTTAAACTATTATTGTTTTCCTTAAAATATCATTTTTGGCTATCACACTTGCAAAAGACTCTTTTTTTTTTTTTTTTTGCGGTAAGTGGGCCTCTCACTGCTGTGGCCTCTCCCGCAGCGGATGCGCAGGCCCAGTGGCCATGGCCCACGGGCCTAGCCGCTCCGCGGCACGTGGGATCCTCCCAGACCAGGGCACAAACCCGTGTCACCTGCATCGGCAGGCGGACCCTCGACCACTGCGCCGCCACCAGGGAAGCCCGCAAAAGACTCTTAATTAAGGTCTGGAAAAATATCAAAATGCACACCCATAACAAAACAGCTACCACTTTTTATAGTTTATGATTCAGTATGTTTCGGTTATTCTTTATGATATAAATTTCTGTCATGTGTGCTACAAATTGGCATTGTCAAAAAAGCAGCATATTTGGGGATTGGCAAATGTCATAACCACTCTTAAAATCACATGCTATTTTATGATAGTATTTTAACATGTTTGGCATTAGAAGCACTCTGGATCATTATAGTGAGGATTTCATTTTTTCCCCCCCTAGTAGTAATAACTTAGGCTCTTTCAGTGTGACATTTTCTTTTAGTCTATTTTGAGTTGATCGCCTTTTCTATCAAATATTCTTTGGTAAAATATTATAACAGACCATTTTTCATGTATGATCTCTGAGACTGTATTTCTCAGTCTGATTCCATGTCTCCTATCTGCACTTAGAGACACATGCTGCTTTTTCCACAATCTCACAAGCACAGAAATCCACCTTTGTATCACCTTCAAGGTTTATACATTTTTCCACTGGCCAAGCACTCAGCGATCTGTCTTGTTACTTTTTAATGTTTCTCTTCTCTGGAACCTCTCCTATCGCCCTCCCCATGTAATCATTGTAAGCACCCTAAGTGGCACATACCAGTTCACTGCCATGCTTGCCCATGCTATTTTGAGAAAATCCTGGAGTAGCTTAGTACTAGAGAGGCAGTGGGGAAACATTAGCATACCCACATACACATATGGACAAGCACGTGCAAATCTTTCTCTCTATAGCTTAAGAGCTCAGAATCTGGAGTAAGCTTTCAGAGTTCAAAGCCCAGCTTTTTTTTTTTTTTTAATTGAAGTGTACTTGATTTACAGAATTGTGTTAGTTTTGGTTGTACATCCCAGCTCTTTTATAAATAGTTGTGTAGCTTTGACAAACTGCTTAACCTTGTTGTGTTTCAATCTTCTTAGTAATAAAATAGGAGTAATTAATGTACTTACCTATGAGTGTTGTTATAGTTAGAAGAGGACCTGATATGTAATAGTAGTCATGAAAATGTTAGCTATGACTACTGCTACAGCTAATGCTACTACCATTACTTTTGCATCACTATCATAGTAAAAGTAAAGATTCATTTAGGCAAAAGTATGCCAGAGCAAAGTATTGATTTTGGAGACTTATGTTAACTCCATGTCATGTATCTCTCCCACACTGACCCCAAATCTAGAGCATCCCTACTAATGTTACTTATTTCCTTCTTATCATAAACATCTTCTCTTAGGAAAAACAAAACAAACAAAGCAAAAAATAAAACATGAGTTTTTAACCATGATAATAAATAATATTTACTTTTAAAAGCTTTCTACTTTTTTCTTAAACAGGAAGACAATCAAACAAGGGAAATAATTAGCTTTATTAAATAAGTTTTTAAGCATTGCAAAACTTTACATGTATCAATTTTTAAATCCAACTACCCTATCAAGAAAATATTATTGTACCATTTTACAAATAAAGTTATTAAAGTTCATAAAAAGTAAAATAGTTCGTTCAAGATCAGATATAAAGT
Source organism: Globicephala melas (assembly GCF_963455315.2). Classification (NCBI taxonomy): domain Eukaryota; kingdom Metazoa; phylum Chordata; class Mammalia; order Artiodactyla; family Delphinidae; genus Globicephala; species Globicephala melas. Next base: position 38,235,246 of record NC_083317.1, read on the forward strand.
AAGAGTTGGTATAAAATATCAAGTCCAGTCTTTTTGGTTCCAGAGATAAAGAAATGAAGTCTTAAGTCCAAACCTAGAATTTCTGATTGAGTAACACTAGCTGAATGGAAAGGTTTTTTTTTTTTTTTTTTTTTTTTTGCGGTACGCGGGCCTCTCACTGTTGTGACCTCTCCCGTTGCGGAGCACAGGCTCCGAACGCGCAGGCTCAGCGGCCATGGCTCACGAGCCTAGCCGCTCCGCGGCATGTGGGATCCTCCCGGACCGGGGCACGACCCTGTGTCCCCTGCATCGGCAGGCGGACTTCCAACCACTGCGCCACCAGGGAAGCCTGGAAAGGTATTTTGAGCAGCTAGTGTGATCGGACATTTTCTAAGTACACCTGCAGTTTCTACTTATAGTTGATAACCTTATGTTTCTAGGGCTTTCTCAAGTTTTGTGAAATAGGTAGGCAGTAGATAGGGTGGCACGCACTAGTCTTTTCAGTTCAGAGCAAAGAGAGCTGCTCTTGTCTTACATCCATTGATTCATTAAGTTATTTAATTAATTCCTAGTATATGAGACCTTATTGCTCTTTTAGTATACTGTTGACTTAATGTTAAATTATAATTGCTGTGAAGGTTACTCTTTAAAACCATACATACATTATGGTTTAGATCATTGTCTTAGCTTGACCTAGTATAACAAAATACTATAGACTGGGTGATTTAAACAACAAGGATTTATTTCTCATAGTTCTGGAGGGTGAGAAGTCTAAGATCAGGGTACCCTGGCGAGAGCTCTCTTCCTGGCTCGCGACCACAGACATCTGTCTTCTTTCTGTGTCTTCACATGGCAGAGAGGGTGAGCTGTAATTCCTTCCTTGTCTTATAAGGCCACTAATCCCATCATGGGGTCCTACCTTCATGTCCCCAACTAACTAAACTGAACTATCTCCCAAAGGCCCCACCTCCAAAAACCATCACACTGTGGCTTGGGGCTTCAACGTATGAATTTGGGGAGACATAAACATTCAGTCCATAACAATCATGTTGCTTTTCTGTTTCAAACTCTTCAACGACTGCCTTTTGTAATAAAGTGTGTTCCACCTTGCTGTCCTTGTCTTGCTACTGCAATCACTGCAGCCTCCTGTGGAGCCCCTCATTGTCATTCACTGCTCCTCTCCAGGCTGACCTTGCCTCAGCTCTTGGAATGTGTTTCTCACCTCAGGGAATGGTGTTTCTTGGAGTTGTTCCTTCTATTCATGCTCACTCTCGTCCTGGTTAATTCATCTTCAGGTACCTTCTCAAAGGTTACGTCTTAGAGATGCCCCCTCTGAATTCCAATATCTTATAAAGTCCTATTTTTTTCTTCATAGTATTTATCAAAATATGTAATTATACATTTAATTGCATTTATCTGTGTAATGAGTTAAATGCAGGTGAGTTACATGCAGTGACTTCTGTTGCAAGGTTCATCAGAAAATCATCCTGGAAGGATGGTACAGCTGGTGCAGAACTAGCAGGGCACGATTCCAAACGAATGTTAGACAACAACACTTCATTGGGGAAAAACTTATAATACTAATTGAAAGCTTCATGAGGCAAGATATGTTCCAATTTAAAACACTAAGAGATAGTACCATCGGTGAAAAAGGAAAAGTTTTCCACCGGGTAAGGAGTTTTCCACCTGGTAGACTCTGTGGGGGCAAGTTTACCATCATAATCTCAGCACCAGGCAGAGTCTGACACATAGAAGGCACCTAATAAATAATTATTAATAATGAAATATGTGAATAAAAAAGTAGAGATTATCTTAACAAATAAAATTATATGGGTTTTATAATCAAATTGGTATATGTTAAAAAAAAACGAAAGCTCATTACTGTGTGACCTCAGGAAGATTTGTCAGTATTCTTGAAACTCAGATCCCTTGTCAGTAACATGGGTATAAACACAGCCTCTTCGTCAGAACATTTTGAGAATTGAAATGTCTAAACCTTCTGGCTCAGTATGTTCATATCCTTCTCTTTCCTTTCAATACCTAGTACTTATTTTTACATGGGAATGGTATTCACTAGATATCCTCTCACTAAAATCACAGTTGCCTTGTAAGAGTAGCTCCTTACTTTTCTTCTAATTGGTCATCATTTTAGTTCATTTATTTTTTTATTTATTTTTTTTTGCTCACAAGCTCATGACTAAATATGGTATTAATTTCTTGATTTCAGTAAATTGGAGAATGATTATAATAGATTTCATTCGCCTCTGAGGATGAGAACCAAGAAGCTGTCAGGAGGCTTTGTGTTGTCATGGTTGTTTCTGTTTTAAGTGTTCTGTTTCTTGGCAGTCTGAACTCTGATAAACTATTTGGAGATGCTAGTTTTTTGTGGTCTGAGGATAATTTACCTCTTGAAAGAGTGAGTGTAAAGCCATAAACAAAAGAGATTAAGGGTTTGTGAAGTAGTGCATATTAGTGTCAAATTTCACTCAGAGGGATATTTTTAATTTAAGTAACTGTTAACATTTGCAAGAGTATTCCTCCCACTGTGTTTGTAACTCTCTAGCTTTCCTGATCTGTTTTCTCATTTCCTTCTCTCAAAATGTTTTATTCAATAAAGGTAGCTAGGAAAATATTCACTTGCAAACAAAGTGATTTTTTCCCCATGTCCAAACATATATCCATGATCTATAAAGAAAAGAAAGAGAAGTGGAGAGGTCAGAAAAATGTATATGAAATGAAACAAAATAGGCATTCTCTATAGGTCAGTCCTCCAACTGCTGTGATTATGGTACATAATTATGTTTTAGTATTTTATAAATGACACAAATAAAAATATGTAGCAGTGTAGACCGGCAGTGTTTTGATGTTAATACTGAAGAAACTACAAGCAGGATTTTCCCTACTCAAACTGTAATAATTCAAAATACTTGTTACTGTTGACTTGAAATATATGAAATTGAGAAAAGCTCCATCTTCATAAACATATGTGCACCATCCCTGTTCCCTAGGGCAAGATTTTCATCTTTTGTTCCTTCTTTAAATTTATAAATGCATTCCACAGCCTTTTTGCATTTTAAAAATCTTTAAATAGCTCAATAGAGTAAATCACTATTTGTGAACTACAGCCCTGCAGCCCTGCAACCCTATTCTGCTCTAGTTACTCATGCTTATTAATCTTTACCCATGTAAAGACTGTTTTACTATTTTTAAAATAGAAGTGTCAGTGATCGGTGGCAAATGGCTGGAGCCTCTAGATTTCACTGGTTCTTCAAGCAACATTGTAGCCTTAGAAACTCTGGGCAGCTGGTTCTTTGCAAGTTGGCCATATCAGAATGAGTCACCTAGGCAACTTGGTCTATGTGGTTTCCTTTGTAAGTAAACCACATATTTCCTGTTCTCTGATGCCCAAAAGACAATAGAGGTGGTCTTTTCTGATGCAGTCATCTATGGCACAGAAGGTGAGCTTGATTAATGATTTATATGAGAAACTTACTTATATACTTTAAAATATCTAATATTGACACATAAATGAAAACTTAAAAAAATATTTCTGAGGAAGCAAAAATATGGTTCCAGCAGAACAGATTTTCTGAGATTTCATCAAATTTAGACATAAATGAAAATTTGGCTTGTTTGAATTTTATTCCAATGGCAAGTGGCATGAGCCAAGACATGACCATTTCTCCAGAAAAACAAACAAAAAAAACACCAAGCATCTTTTTTTCAGAGTCTTGGTGATTGTTACAAATGCTTTTCTCCTGAAGGAAGTAAAGCCCTGTGAATCCAGACAGAAATAGGACAAACAGTGTGTTCAGGAATTATTACAGCTGAGGGTCATTAGCTATAATCAAGGGCCAGCTTACAGACAGATCAAGAAGCAGAAGGTTAGTTTGATCTTTAGCCAGATCAGAAGCCCTGTACCATGGAGGCCATCTGGATGCTGGAAAGTTAGTTTAAATTCTGGTCACTGATTTTTATTTAACTTGGAATAAGTCCTTAAATTCTAGGAGAACCATATCTTTCTATAAAGCTGGGAATTTCCCTTTCTTCAGATCTTTTGCTATTATTGTAAAATATTCTAAGCCTATCATTTTAGAAATACCACTGTCATAGAAGCTAAGATACAAAATGATGTAGTTCAGCCCTAGCAAATCTGAAGTCTCCATATTTACTCAGATGTGCATCATATGTTGATATTTTCTTTTTTGTATTCTTTAGGAAAAAGTTCACTATTCACTTAGGAAAATACTAAATTTATTTCTGTTTAAACAGCATTTATTGAATTTTTGACATCTGATTTCTTAAAGCACTCCATTGTCTTGGAATGTTAATGTTTCCCATAACTCTTGTTATTCAACTGTTACTATCATATAGAACATTCTATATCTGTACTGTTTAGTACAGTAGCCACTGGCTATGTGTAGCTATTTAAATTTAAAATAACTAAAATAAAAAGTATAAAAAGTTCATTTCCTCAGTTAACTGGTTGTATTTCAAGTCTCTGAAAGCCTTGGTAGATATAGATTCCTTCCATTGTCAGAGAAAGTGCTATAGGACAGCACTATTCTAGACCACGTGTCAGTAAACTGTGACCCACTAGTCAAATCCAGCACGCTGCCTATTATTATGAATAAAGTTTAGTGGGCACGCAGCCATGCCCATTCGTTTAAGTGTTATGTATGGCTGCTTCACTCCGCAAAGGCAGTGTGGAGTACTTGTGGCAGATAACAGTATCTCCCACAAAACCTAAAATATTTACTGTCTGGACCTTTGCAAAAGGTGTCTGTTGAACTCTGATCTAGACCATTGTCTAAAGTACTTTTTTTTTTTTTTTTTTTGCTGTACGCGGGCCTCTCACTGCTGTGGCCTCTCCCTCTCCTGTCGCGGAGCACAAGGTCCGGACGCGCAGGCTCAGCGGCCATGGTTCACGGGCCTAGCCGCACCGCGGCATGTGGGATCTTCCCGGACAGGGCACAAACCCGTGTCCCCTGCATTGGCAGACGGACTCTCAACCACTGTGCCAACAGGGAGGCCCTAAAGTACGTTTTTAAGAGCTATAAAAATGAGTATCTCTTGACTTTTGCTGTCCATTCTTTTAATTTTTATGTAATTTATGTTTTATGTAAATATGTTTCAAGGTCCCTGTCTTCTCCTCTTTTGGGCTCTCCTTGCAGAGTGATAGCCTGAAGTACTTTTTCAGATCCAGGCAGGAAAATGATTGCAAGGAATGGCTAATTTTGTTTTTTATGTCAAATTGAAGTCACAAATTCTGTAGATACAGGGAATGCTGGGTATTACAATGGCTAAGCCTGCCATTACAGCCACAAAATATATCATAAATCAGTTTGGATTGGAAATATTCACAAGCCTCTTCCTTCATGTCTGTCTTATAATATTTAACAAATGAAGTTCATGATGTTTCTCAGTAATTTGAAGTTCATTTTGTATTTACAGACTCGATTGCACTTTATATGCAAATGACTCATTATACTTTAGAAAAGCAATATGTTAATTTGATTAACTTCTTACTTTATTTAAATCTTATGAAATATCACCTGCCATTCAATCTACACACCAGTTATAACAAAACAACAAACATTACAAAGAGCTGAAGCATTAAATTTCTCTTAATCAGAAGACAGATATGACAGGATTCACTTTATGCACATATGACTACTGGATATGCTGAGGATTTATAACTCTCTGCTATCAATTCCTTCATGGGCCCTAAATAACAAACTCTCTGAAATAAAATTGTTCATCTAAAATAGACACCTGAGAATGTTGATTCCATTTTCTATGTGGTTTGCAGTAGTTTATGAATTAGGCAATTTCTGTTTGCAAGTCTGAGGTACAATATAAATAAAACATTGCTTTGCAAGTATCTTTTGTGGTAAGTCCTTGTATCTAACAAGATACCATCCCCTTTGAAGGAGTTTGTTTCCTCTTGTCATTGCCTCTGGTCATGGGGAATGATAAGGATAATTATGTTGTCTACCCCTGTGATACTTGGTGCTGTGTGTCTCCCTGGTAGGATGCCATATTTTCTCTTTTCAAAGCAGCTCCCGTTCCTTCTGTCCACTGACTTTCAGCTTTAGGGAAAGGGGAAATGTACAGCATGACACTGCAGGCGAGAATTTATTCCTGGAAGCCACAGAAGGAAATTAGCATGGCTGGGTGGGAAAAAGCAACCCTTGAGCAGAGTAAACCTATAGGGTCAGTTGGCCCTCACACACTAAAGCTGTGTGTAGAAGCAATGATATTTTAGGACTATGGACCTGTGTCCTCATGTGGTCCTTGTGGCATAACTGGACAGTTTATTAAAGAAAGTAAAACTTAGGGGCTCTTGTTTGTCCCAGCAATGCTATGGGAAATTGCAGCACACAAGAAGGGATATAGTGGAAGTTCTGGGGTATTGAGAAAGCAAAATATGGAAAGGAAACAAAGACATTTTGTGTTGAAGAGTTTAATTGATAGAAGGGAAACACCAATTTGAAGAAAAATGATAAGAATATGAGAAAAGTTGAAGAGAAGAGAGGATTAGTTAAATGAATATTCAAATGCGAGAAAGGATAACACAAACCTGGGATTCATTAGGAAAGGGGAATTCAGAGGAACACTAAATAGTCCAATAAAAAAGAATGTGTAATAAATCATGGTAATTGGCTTGGTAATGCTTTAGCAGCTAAATATTCTTTTTGGTTTTTAATTGATATTTATGTTCAAGATGGGCCTTCTTTGATACTTTTAATTTCTGTATTGTTTTTTCTTTTTTTTTAAGATCAAAAGTGATATTTATTCTTTCCAAATTTTAGCAAGAATGATTCTTATTTCTTATTGATTACATCAAGTGTTATATAAGATACTCATCTGAGGTTGTTACTACTTGCATTTTCTTTCCACTGAATTTCTTAGTAAGGAGTTTTGTAGCTTTTTCACCAAGGAAATTTGTAGTGACCTTGAGTAAACTAGAAGTATGTAGGAAGACATCTGGTATTTCAGAGATTTGTTGTCTGCACACAAAGTAGGGGAAAGGTTTAGTAAATATGAGATATATATATATATATATATAGCCAGATTAGTAGAATATTATTAATGACTTTAGACTATTGTATGTATTCTAATTGATGTTTATAAATAGCTTTGCTCCCTGTGGTTTTGTAATATAACATTTACCAAACTTCTTTTTTGATGGAATTTACATATGGCACATCAGGATGATTAAAAGCCAGCAGTCTTTTCACAGCATGGCAAAAAATAGGATTTGATTTATCTTTATGCCTTGCCTACCACTTGCTGTGACTGTACTTTTGAAATTTTAATATTCTCATTTCTCATAAGGAGTTTGTTATGTAAAATATTATGTAAATAACTTTTTACACTTCTAAGAATTGTTTTTTGAATCTTTAATAAAATAATTGATGAGAGAAAAGGTATGCTTGCTTCTCACAATCTGTAATGTTTTCTCAAGAGATAATATGTTTTAAATTAAGCAGAATTAGACATATTCTTACATACTGGAATACTGAAATCACTAATACCAAGACTTTCTAACAAGTATTTAAAAGGTTTCAAAGTATTCAGTGTATGTGGAATTATCTTCCTTGGCATATATTAACATTGCTAGAACATTGTTAAAAATTAGGAGATTAACAGAATTGAATTTTCTATTCCACCAGCAAAAGCAATTCAGAATTCTATGTTTAATTGATGTTATATATAAAATAGAATATATGTTAAGATGTTACACGGTTATAAAGGCAGATTGGTGATAATACAAGTGTGTATGTGTGTGTGATAATACAATATTAATATAAGAAGAAAATGCTTTTCCTTACGTAAATAGAATCATCACATTATATTGTGAGTATTTTAATGTGTCAGGATTATAATGAGTTAAATTGAGTAGTATTCTAATTGAGGTAAAATAGATTGCAAACTTGCTTTAATGATTTCACCCCCTGATTCCATACAAAATAATACTAGCTACTGTGAAGTAAGAACTCATTACGTGTGAGAAATTTAACATCATCTTACTCCAGCCTTATCAGCATCTTGAATTATAAGTAACATTTATATTCTATAGTTGGGATAAATTTTGACTCAGAGGTTTGATTAATACAGTAATGGTCACAGATAGCAAGTGGCAGTGGCAAGATTTGAACCCAGATACCCATGACAAAAGCTTGATTCCAACCAAATTCTACATTGTTTTATTTAAAAATTTTACCATTCTTTATTAATGAAAACCAAGATATGTAAGATTTGTTCGAGTATTGCAATTTTTAATTTTCTTTCCAGTAGATCCTCATTGGGTGTGGGGTTAATTGGTGATTATTTAACCTATTAGAGAGAAGGTGTAGGAAGTTGTTTCTTCAAGTGCTGAGACACAATTCTAACAAGAACTCTCACCTGTATAGTCCTTTAATAGCATACTATTTCATTTCCAGTGTCTGAACCACTTTCATTCTCATGGTTTTCTTTTGATCCTGTTGACCTTGTTAACAGCTCTCTGAAGTGAGAGTCTCATTAGATCCATGATACAGGTGGAGACACTGAGGGTCCTTGTACAAGGGTACATGGGTGTGAAGGGACTGTGCTGAGACTCGGATCCAAGTCTTGAAAGTAGCTGTGCCCTTTCTACTTCCCCACAGCTGCTTTCATGAATGAAAGAGGAAAGAGTCTGCTTTGTTCATGCTTACTTTAATGCTTAAGAAAATAAAAAATCACTGAGAACTTTGATATGCTGGTAAAGATTTCAAAGTTAAAAGCCGTAGGTCTGGAGGTCAGGGTCAGATGACAGACACCGTGTTGTACGAAATTTTTCTCAAGAATACTATTGTCAGGAAATTGTTGGTTCAGTTTCTAGGCTGTTTATAATAAAATCATAGTGTTAAAATCACTCCACATTCACTGCTTCTCTAGAAGATTTGATTCTGTCGGAGGTACTTGGGTTTCTGCTATGTCAGTCTGATGTGGGAAGTGAGAGAGGTGATGGTTGGGATAGAAGAACGAGTGCCTAATCAGCTATACTGCCCTTTAAGGACGATAATGTCGTGAAGTGAATACATTATATTGCTGAGCTATATATGGCATTGTGTGGAGGAAGCAGAGGAATTTGAAACTTATACTTTTCAAGACTGAATATACTTGTGAGTAGGAAAAGCTTTTTAAACAACACAGACTATGAGTTGCTTTGCCTTCTTTTAGGTGGGGAAGTCTGGATTTACTGTCTCTCTGATGGATTCATAAGCATCACCTTCCTGGCTTGAATGATACTTAAAGAGCTTTCATAATGACAACCATTTAGATCAAAATTATTATTGATTTTATTTCCAAAAAACAAAAACCCAGCTTTGTGAGATTCTTCCAAAGTTTGACTTGTGATTTCACACCTTTGCTAAGTAGGCTGGCACATAAGAATGTCATAGATCAGTGTGACTAAGATCAATCATATTGACACATAAATCAACATCTCTTGAAAGGTCACAGTGCCCTAATTTTATCAGTAAACTAGAATATTTTAAGATGATACTAAATTTTTACAAAGCCTTCCCATTTTCATTTATTGCTGTGAAATGTTTCCAGAACATGCGAAACCCTTGAAGTTTTCACTTTCCTCAGTTCTCCTTTCTGCTTCCCAGCTGCTCATGATACCCAGTGTACAGGAATTTCTTTTCAATTCTATCCCTAGCTCCCCACTCCTTGACTTACTGGTGTTACATACACCAGCTTTATCATTCCCAGTCCATTTCATTTTGATATATTTGTCTTTAGTTCTATTCTATTGGAAGTCCACCAGGTAATTTAATCAAATCCTTATAAACAGTTTATGCTCTTATCAATGACTGATACTTTTTTTGTCATAATATTCCTCCATTCATTAGTTGTTTTTTTTCAAGTAGAAATGAGAGGTGAAAATGGAATGCATTGGATAAAGAAAGAGGATCAATTAAAGATGACGGATATTTTTGACTTGAGCATCTGGATGGATGCCAGTACTATTTTCTAAAATAGGGGAAAATAGACAAAGTGAAGTTTAATAAATAGACGGTGAAATTGGATAAAATCAAACGTTTAGCTTACAAAATATTAAGTTTGAATTGTCTGTGTGACTTCAAAGTAGAAATGTTACTTAGAAAGTTCAATATATAAGTCCAGAGTTAGAAAAGAAATATCACTAGAGATAATAATATCCAATTTGTGGAACAGATATGATTATCTCAGGAGAGAGTAAAAGAAAGACCAGGGTCTGGGATCTTTATCATGATAAATCTACCCTCCAATTAAGTGTGATTTTAATGACAATTTTACTTTCAAATTGCATATTATGCTATTATTTGTATTATCATGAAAGCCAAATGAAATCCCTTAGGAGTATATTCATTTTCATCAAAATCTGTATGATAAAGGTGGCTAAAACCATACTAGGTTATCACCTGTAGTAAGCAAGGTGCACCCAAATCTCTTTTAATTTCCAAAGACTTATACACCAGAGCCACTTACCTGCAGTCCACCTGCAAAATACTTCGACTATTTTAGGTTCTGGATTCTTTTGTAGTTTTTTTTTTTTTTTTTTTAACTCTTTTGTAGGTTTTTGACAGACACAGAAGTGAATAGAGGATCCTTCAATATTTCATTGACATCTTTAAGGACAAACATTCTTTTCATGTTAGACTGGAGGCTATTTAAAACATATTGACTGTAAAATAGGTTAGAGATGACAAATATGCTCATCCATGCAGCCATTCTCAACTTCATGCCGGTGGGAATGGGATCAACATTTATAGCACAGTATTTTTGAGTCTAGACCTGGCTTCAGAGTACTACTCTGTACATCAAACAGAGGTTTTTCCAAACTCTTATATTTGGCATAAAGATGAGTCACATTTATCGTCCCCTATGATTTTAATGTACAATTGTCAAATAATTATGTTATCGAAAGCATTTAATGTGATGGATACTGTATTAGTCTGCTAGGGATACCATAACAAAATACCACAGACTGAGGGGCTTAAACTACAGAAATTTATTTTCTCACAGTTCTGGAGGCTGTAAGTCTAAGATCAAGGTATCAGCAGGTTTGGGTTCTTCTGAGGCCTCCTTCCTGGGCTTTCCTTTGTGCGCATACTCCTAGTGTCTCCTCCTCTTATAAGAATGTCAATTCTTTTGGATTAGAGCCCACCTTTCTGACCCATTTAAACTTAATGATCTTCACAGAGGCCCTATCTCAAGTTACAGTCATATTGGGGGTTAGGCTTCACACAGAATTTGGAGTGATACAATTCAGTTCATAACAAATATTAAATCCAATAAAATGCCTATTAAAATATAATCTTGCCCTCAATTATCGCCAGCCAATTTAGCAAAAGTATATGTATTTATATCTTCATTATGTACATTGTGTGTGTATAGACATATGTTTGTAGTGTGTGTGTATATAGACACACACACATATATGTACACGTATTCACAAAACTTTTGGAAGGTATTATAGGGTATCTTTATGGTAAGTATAAAGTTATCTCAGAGTTTAGGCATATATCATTAATAGGTAGAGAAATGAGAATAGGGACTAGAGGAGGATTTAGAAAGGAAAGATAAGAGGACTGTCTATTTAAAAATGAGTAGAGCCAGTACTGCAGGATGGAAGGTGCCATGTTCTGGAGGTAGACTAAACAGGTTTAAATCTTGGCTCCACTTATTGTATAATCTAGATCAATTAATTCTTCCTCTGACTAGTAATAGTAATAATCACTTAAATTCCTGATGGAATTAAATTATGTAATATATGTCAAGAGGACTCTAAATATCCCTTATTATTATCTGTGGGTTTAAGGGGAAGTAAAAAGTGAGCAAAGAGAAGGACAACAAGGAGTGTACACTGTTAATATTTTCTTAGTAATTTAGAAAATCAGTTTCTCCGAATATTCTCCCATAAAGTTATAGTAGTGGCTCTCACTCAGTTGCTCTCCACTAAGACATAATCTATCATTTTCCAGAATGACTGATTGCTTTCCTCTTCCCATGAGTTGATTGCATTATGACAGCCCATAAATTTCACTGCTCTTAAAAAAACCTTAAGATGCCTTGTGACGTCTCTCCCAGATTTCAGAGCTGTCTCTCATTCAGTGAACCAAAAAATATTAACCTTGCCTTAGAATGTGCACATAGTAGGAGATCAGTAAAAGCCAGCTCTCTCAATACCAAAGCAGCACCAGGAGAAAAGAGATCTCTTACTGCCAGATTTGTCTAATCTCTGCCGTGAGAGTTGGTTCTATTTCCCATCAAGGAGTTTACCTTAACATTAATGCAATTTATTTTCATAAAAACTCCAAACATTAGTGATTATATTCCAGTCAGTGTGCTGAATACTATTACAGTTCCTTTATAGTGAAATCAGAAAGTGCAGAAGGAATAAAGACGCAGACGTAGAGAATAGACTTGAGGACATGGGGAGGGGGAAGGGTAAGCTGGGAGGAAGTGAGAGAATGGCATGGACATATATTCACTACCAAATGTAAAATAGATAGCTAGTGGGAAGCGGCTGCATAGCACAGGGAGATCAGCTCGGTGCTTTGTGACCACTTAGAGGGGTGGGATAGGGAGGGTAAGAGGGAGACACAAGAGGGAAGAGATACAGGGATATATGTATAGCTGATTCACTTTGTTATAAAGCAGAAACTGAGACACTATTGTAAAGCAATTATACTCCAATAAAGATGTTAACAAAAAAAAGTGCAGAAGCTCATGAAAAGGATCAAAGAGAGATGCAAGAAAATTGGCCAGGTGATGTGATAACTTTACTACCAGAGTGGAATTCCTAGATTGGGCATAATAGACAATGGATCACGTTTATGAATTTTCTTATGGCTAACGTCAAACTTGATGATGTATGTGTCAAAAAAATAGAGGAAGAAAGAAGATAAAGGGAGTAAGGAAAGGGAGTAGGAAGAATATGCTGTATTCAACCATTCAATCCCATATTACCTGGATGCCTTGCACTTTGTAAGGTCTTTTTGTCACATCTAGGTTGGATACATCCAATGTTGGCAGAACAGCCTTGGGCAGACCCATCATCTCTGCTGCATATCCCAAATAGAGGCCATTATTGTGGCTTAGGATCAGAACTATGAGACCTGGTGCTTTCCAAAGCATTTTTTCTTTCCCCTCTAACCTCCTTAAAAAAAAAAAGGAGCTGAGGTCTGACTTTTAATCAACTAGGTGGGATGAATAAGAATCATGACCTCTGTCTTAGACTCTCAGCATACCAGACATCTAAATCTTGGGATGAGGATATATAGATAAGAATGCCTTCTAGTTTCAGTCCAGTTTCTCTTCTATCCAGTTTCCTAACACATGAACAGATGACCACATGTGGAGAAATTTACACTTCTTAGGGGAAGTTCTTATTTTCTTTGAATTAAATAGCACATACTATAGATGGTAGTAATGTGATTATCTGAAATATACCTGATCATGGCAGCTCATAACACAGGAGTAGCTCTTAGGAATGTCCTAAATTGTATTACTCCATTGCCTCTATGGTCAAGTCACTGGGATATATAGATTTTTACATACCTAAGAAGGTGATCTGATAAGGATGTTCTTCAGAATTCTAGCACCATGCTGAGCAAATCTTGAGTAGGCCTGTTGTTTGTCAATCTTGACATCTCTTTCATTTTTTAAGGCAATTAATCGCCTGCAGAGATACTAAGGTTTGCCTGGAATTTTTACATTTTGAGTTGCTTCTTTGATAGCATCATCCAGATTTTATTTAAATGGGAATTCAAATAAACAATTAAAACAGCTAATCATGCCACCTCCCTCTCTTCCCCCTTGATGACAGATGCAGGAGGCATTTCTGCCTTCTTTCTTTTTCATCCTTCCCAGCTTTTTCTTCTTTTGTTTTAAAAGCTGACCAGAAGAAAGATATCCTAAAGATATACAACATAGCATTTGTTAATACTAGAATATGAAATTGTATGCAGAAAAGATTAATTGGATAAAAAGACTGAAAAAGGATAGAAGAGGTAGTAAACTGAGTTGCAGATTACCAGCTGCAGTTAACTAACAGTCATTCAGAGTCCTAAAATGATAACCACTTCAGTGAGGTTATTTCCCTGCTAATGTCTGTCTTCTTTGCTGGGGTAGCACAGATCATTCAATCAAATGGAAAGAAGTGAGTCAGATGAGGCCAAGGAAGGTAAATGGAGCATTATATAATTCAAGGAATAGTCAATGGAAAAAAAATTGAGACATAAAAGTTAAGACTCTATTCATATTTAGCAGAGAGAAATATGTCAAATATGTCAAACACCATCTTTTTCTATCAAGAAGTTTTATATTTGACATTGTCTATATAAAGTATTTTTTCTTTTGTAAGCTTTTTGTGGTTAAAATGTAAGCTTTTTGTGGTTAAAAATCAGTATTTTTCAGTATTATTCAGTATTATTAATTTAATTTTTCTGATTTTTAAAGTAAGTCTGTAAGTAGAGATTCAAACATCTAAACAAAATGTTTTGTTGAATGTGTATAATTTTGATGAATACATGTAAAATGAATTAAGCATTTGTTATTTTGATGTAAAATTTCATTTGAAAACGAATTTTTTTCAAGCTAGTGGTAGTACATCTGTAATTTAATATCCAGCAAATGGATAGTTCTTTGCAAATATTTGTTCAGTGCTAAGCACTTGGAAATTTTGGCATGGTGATTTTGTAAAATTCAAGCTGCTATTTATGATTGTTTGAATTATATAGTGCGATGGATGGCAGCAATTAACCAAGAAAATATGAAGTGAATTATCCAAATAATTAAATCAGAGCCTAAGCTGTAATTACATATTGAAAATCCACTTGCAACATTTAATAATTCAGCAAGACTTGCTTTATTTTTTGTCATAGGATGCTGTCTGATATTGTGGAAAGAAGGCTGACCTAGAAATTAGGGACCCTTGGTTCTACTGTCAGTTCCCAAACTAACCTGTTAGTGTCTGATTTCATCACAGGTTATTTGGCTTTAAAATAGGAAGGGATTTGATGAAGTATCAGGTCCTTTCCAGCTCAAAAAATGTTATGAGTCTTTGTAATACCTATAAAAAAAACAGCTACGGAGTTGAAGCTCCACTTTGCCCAACATGTTAAGTATCATTTAGGGTGACATAAGGGATCATTGGTACCCTTTATGATTAAGTTAGTCAGTATTTGGACAAACACTGAAAACTGCAGCAAAGATTTTAGCATGGAGATCACAAGTCATCTCCACATTCATAGAGTTGGCTTTTAGAATGAGTTGGCCTAGATAGTTAAGGCAACAATTGCCTAATACTATTCAGTGACAGGGCCAAGGCTGGTCTGTGTATCACACTTGGACAAACCAGTTTTCTTCATTTCTCCTGAACAGTATGGCAGTCACTAGCCATAGATGTTATGGAGCCAATGAAATGGTGGAACTGAATTTTTAGTTTTAATTTTTTTAAGTTTTAAAACTATTAACTTGATTCAGTTATTAGAAAATGTTTAAGTATGTTAGGAACTTGGGTATCTGAATCTATTTTTTCAGGTGTACATTTTATTAAATCTACAGATCAGGTCTTTCTCATGAAAATTTAATGTCCAAATTGAAATGTTATCCAAATTGAGAATCTAAAACATATTGGTCTTTTAAGACAGTACCAAAAAAATGTAAAATGTTTCATTGTTAAAAATATTAGTAACATATTGAAATGAGAATATTTTGGATATGATGGATTACATAAAACATTAAAAATTTTTTTTAAAAGATTCATTCTGCCATTCAGTGGCAGGGCCAGGGACATGAACTTTATGTGGATAATTGCTATGCAATGTGGACATAACAGAGAATGTAGTATCATGCTTTGTTTATGAACCTGATTTCAGTTACCAGAACTGAGTTGCAATCTAGCCTTGCCTCTCCCACTTACTTGTTACATTAACTAGGGAGAGTTATTTTACTTTTTTTTTTTTTTTTTTTTTCTGCGGTACGCGGGCCTCTCACTGTTGTGGCCTCTCCTGTTGCGGAGCACAGGCTCCGGACACGCAGGTTCAGCGGCCATGGCTCATGGGCACAGCCGCTCCACGGCATGTGGGATCTTCCCGGACCGGGGCACGAACCCGTGTCCCCTGCATCGGCAGGCGGACTGTCAACCACTGCACCACCAGGGAAGCCCTATTTTACTTTTTAAGAGTTAGTTTCTCTATCTGTAAAATGGTTCCTACTTCATAGTGTTTTAGAATGACTAAAGAAATAATGCACTTTATAGTGGACTTACCATAGTGCTCACCAGACAATAAGTACTCAGTAACTGAATTCAGTATTATTATGACAAATTATTGGTTGTGAAGGGAAAGAAGGATAAGAGATGAAGAGTGGGTGACATGGATAAATTAATGCACATCCTCTCCTGTCATATTCCCTAAATGATTGCTCTGCTGAGGAGATGAAATCCCTGGAGTTTCTATATTTTTTTCCCAGCAAATCGGCTCATTTCCATTTGTGTTTTCACAAATATGCAAGAGTAAACTCTTAGAGTCTGGTAGCAGTGTGCTTACTCAAGCTTTATGCATTCTTTTTAAGTTAGACCAAATAGCTTATCTTTGTTCCACAGAACAGCATACAGTACATAAGAGTGTTGACTATTACAGAGAAAGTAATTCTGCTTGGGAAGATTAAGACACTTGAAAAGTGAACCCTTTGTCTAACCACAGACCAGGGAAAACACAGGCCCAGAAAACTACCTTCTTCCTGCCTCCTTTCCTGTTGTGCTGTGGCCTGCCCAAAGGGCACTGCCACTCATTTACCGTCCAACACCTCCCCGGCTCTCAGGGGTGGTGCTGCAGCATGACTGATAACTCCCTACTATTGAGAAGTGGACTGTCCCACAGCATTTGTGTCTGTCTTGTGGGAAGACCTACCAAGAGAACCCCTTATTATTTACCTATGGCCAATATATAGAGTATACAATGCATTGGAGAATTTCAGACCCTTTCTGTAGTATTTCTTTTTTAGGTTAAAAAGGATCGTAATGGACACTTTTAAGATTTTGGAGGAGGAATTAACAAATAAGCCACCATCTATCTCTGCTCCCTTGGAACACTTTAGACAGTGTGTTGTCTAAGACTGTGGGCCTCAGACCTCTGTGGTACTATTAACGCTTACTGCCTTTTTAAATTACAGGTGATTTGGATTTCAAGTTGCTGGCAGCTTGTTTGGAACTCTCATTTAATCCTCACATTTATCCGAAAGCTCTACTGATTTCACCCTCTTTCACTGGGCTTGAGCGATTTCATGTTATGACCTCAGAGATAACATGCCATAGTCTATGTTTAGCTAATATGAAACTGTTTTAGCCCGTGGCTTTGCCTTAGGGTAAATGTGCGCCACCCTGGCCGAAATGAAGGGGAAATTTGCAGCAGTGAGAGCTCGACAGTCTAATTATTTAGAGGTTTCAAGGGGGGAAAAGAAGTCTAGAGTCCCAGAGTTCCCATTTACAGTGCATTAAACAATCAGAATAATAAGAAGAAAAAGAAGAGAGAGACTGTCCTGGCTGTCTGGAATGTGCAGGATGTAATTTAAGGGCCAAAATTAGAAATAACCTAGGATCTTAAAGACAATTTTAAGGCTGAAGTTTACAGGAAGGCAAATCCTTCAAGAATTGCAATACAATTTTTTCCTCCTTTTGTCTTTATTTTTGTATCTTGAAATGTCTGCAGAGCTTTACTTCCTTGCTTCCAAAATTGCCTTCATGTATTAGAAGTCTTTGGCTGAGCATATAATTAAAGAGTCCAAATGTGAACACCGGGGAGAAAGGTGTCTAATAAAGTAAGTGGCAAATGTGAATTAGTTAAAAGTAGGTCGCGTCATACATTGTAATAGCCTTCTTTGCCATCTGTCCTAACTTAGGAGATAAAAGTAATGAAAGGATACTACATACTTAGGTTTGAGGAAAGGCATTTCTTGTAGTGCTACATAATAGTTACCTATAAATTAATTGGATAAATAACCTGAAAGAAAACCTGGTCATATAGAGTAAGCATAATCAATAAATGCAAGCCCTCTAGGTAGAGATCTGCAGGAAGAGTCTCAAGGGGTCAGTATTAGCACATGTTAAGTATTTGGTTAATGACATGCTTACATCTGTGGAATACATTTTCTGATACCAGAATCAAATTAGTCAGGAAACACAGAGAAGGGCAAAGCAGTCTGCAGAGTTAACAGTAGTGAAATGAAAGTCATAATGAATATAAACTAATATTAAGATAGAGAATACACAAACAACAAATGTAACAGGAGTGCCTGGTCTGAAAAACACTGAATTGGAGACATATGCATGATACATGTGTTAGTTTATTTTGAACTGCTCTTGTACTTAAAAACAGTTACATGCATAAAAGGAATAATGAGAACTATAGACATACACACATATTCATATAACAGAGTTTTCCATATACTTTTTTGTGTTATTTTTAAATTTTTTAAATAAATAAATAAATTTATTTATTTTTGGCTGCGTTGGGTCTTGTTGCTGTGCATGGGCCTTTCTCTAGTTGCGGCGAGCGGGGGCTACTCATTTCGGTGGCTTCTCTTGTTGGCGGAGCATAGGCTCTAGGCGTGCGGGCTTCAGTTGTTGCGGCACGTAGGCTCAGTAGTTGTGGCTCACGGGCTCTAGAGCACAGCCTCAGTAGTTGTGGCAGATGGGCTCAGTTGCTCCGTGGCATCTTCCTGGACCAGGGATTGAACCCATGTCCCCTGCATTGGCAGGCGGATTCCTAACCACTGCGCCACCAGGAAAGTCCCCCGTATACTTTCTAGTAAGTGAATAATCAGTAGAAGAACATTAAGGAATAAGAACAGATACTTGATGAAAGAGGAAACACAAATGGCTAATAAACATGTTTACTGTTCATAATCTTTAGTTATTAAAAACATTTAAATGAATGTCTTCTTACTAAAAATGAGAATAAAAATGATAATAATAGCAAACATACATCACTTACTTCACTTACTACGTACCAGGTGTTGTACTTATATATTAACCTATTTAATAATCATCACAGACTTGGGAGGCAACTATTATCATAGCCTTTTATGGATGAGGTAGGGAGTGGTGAATGAGTAACTTAAGGTCACAAAACTGGTGAAATTAGGATCTGGACCCAAGTGGTCTGGTCCCAGCATTTATGCTTTAATTTATTACTTTGTACTACAACTATCCAATATTTCTGGGGCTGAAAAGATACAGGCTGCATTGTATATTTTGGATTCAGAGACAATAAGCTATGAATTCTTTCTGATATGGTTAAGGAAAGCTTACATAAGAATCTGATATGGGAGAGAGATTCAGAAGTTTAGGTCTGTGATCTGTTCCTTGAGATCAGTGCTTTTCTGTTCCCACAACAGCGTATGACAGCATCTGAGAATTTGCTACAAGTACAGATTCTCAAAACCTAACCTACACACATTGAATCAGAAATTTGGGATTAGGGCTGGCGATCTGTGTTGTAACAATTTCTCTCCTTAATTCTGGTACATTCTCAGATTTGGGAGTCACTTCTAGATAACACAAGCTCTTTCCTACTGGTAAATTAGATTATCACAACTCAAAGAAACTTATTCTTTAAATTTCCTAGACTGGTATGCAAGATTCAAAAGCAGCTAATTGTATTGCTAAATCCAAAAACCCTCTTTCTACCAAAAAAGTTGCCATTATTATGAAGCAAAAGAACAAATTCTTAACTTGACCTAAAAAGTCTTGCTTTCTTCTTCCTCTACCTTCTTCTCCAGGCTCACCTTGAACTAAGCTCCCCTTGGAACCCTTTAATCCAGCCACAGTCTGTTCAGTCCCTTGTGGCCATGTCATTTCACTCCATGGCCATTTGTACATGCCTTTCCCAAAGTTAATAATATTTTTGATCTTCTCTATGAAACTCTAAAACAGTCTTAGATTTGAATTTAATGATCATTTCCTTAGAAAATCCTTCACTGATGGCTGTGATTAGCAAGTCCTTATTATTTTATCTTATAGCTGCAGCGACCTCTCTTTTGAAGCCTATAGTATTGTGGTTGCATTTTTATAATTACTGATATGATTAATATCTGTCCCCTCCACTGGACTGTGAGCTTCGAATGTACCATAAGTGGCCTTTGTTCCTACAGTGATTCATTGAACAAAGGAATGCATGTGTTACTTCCATTTTATTTCTTTAAATTCCAAGCATGGCATGATTTCTCATGAATTAGAAAGTCGATATCTTTGTCTTTTCAAGAATTGGTTAAAGAATCGTGTATGTAAACAATGTTTTCTTCTATTTTGTAAAAAACAAACAAGCAAGAAAACCCTGTCATTTAAAGTATTACTCATAGTATTACCCAGCTTTCCTCAGTTCCCACACAATGCAGTTCTTTTTGGAGTATCTTTGTGGAAATCTAAAGAAAATTCTGTACCCTCTCTTCAAAAAGAACTTCTACTTTAAATACAATTTCAAAGAAATCAGACATCCTGAAGTCTAGATAAAAATACTGTTTTAGATAATTTTGTCCTATGAAATTTACATTCTGTCCTGTTTTGAATTATGTTTTACATACAGTTATTAATTTGGAAAAAGGACTGTAAATCCTAAATTAATTAGATTAAAATGCTTTTGTGGTTATACACACACTTTTATTCATAGAAATGAAATATTTCAAATTTACAATATCCTTAAATTGTAAAAATAGATTCATTGTAATTACTATCAGTATTTAAAAATTTTATTCATACTACTTTTTCAGTTTAGCAGAGTCAGTCAGTGGGACAAATGGTACTAAATTCATGGATAAATAAATATAATGTTCAGAATTCTAATACTTTTAAAAGTACAAAAGACTTTAGACATTAACTATCCAAACATTTTATTTATAAGTAATGGAACTGAGGTCTAAATGTGATAATTGACTCATTAGATATCAAACAATTAGGAAGTAGAACTAAAATTACAGCTTAGTTCTATGACATTTGGCAATGGCATTTAAAAAATAAATTGGAGACAGGTGTATTTTATCATATATCAGAATCCGTAAAATTTATAATTAAATCACTCTGAACACCTTTTAAGAAGACTTAAGTTATGCAGGGCAATCTCATTGGAATGGAACATTTCAACTATGTGTTCCTTTAGGAATGCATCTTGTTTTTGAATTCTTAAAAAAAGATTTTATGTTCTTGACTACATATGCTTGGTTATATATGGTTGATGTTGTATTCTTAGGAGTATAATTTCTTATTTTCCATAATTAAGGTAAAATTATTCACCTGCATAATTAAATAAACAACTCTAGGGGTGGCTAAGTCAGTAGATAGGTGAACATGAGAAAAGAAAACAGATGTACTTCTACAGAAGAGTTAGAATTAGGACCCAAAACTCATGATGCTGATGATGATAATAACTAAAAACTGAGCATCTACCGTGTATCAGACACTTTAAATAATTTATCGCATTCTGTTTTTTAAAAAAAAAGGGAGAGAGGCAGATACTGTTTTTCATACCTATATATAGGAAAAAAGTGAGTTGCCAGGATTATTATGACTTTCCCACAGTTGTATAATTGTTCGGTGCTGCAGGGCTGTCTGATTTTGAGAAAAGCTGATTTGAGCCACTACTAATAATAGTAGTAATAGTAAACTACTATTTACTGTCACCTGGGAAAATTACTTAAGTTGGTCTCAATTTTTTTATAAAACATTATAATTCTATGATTCTGCTTAACTGATACGTGTGAAATATGTAAATCACTCTAAACTATAATGTCCTCATATAAGGCGGTGGTTCTCAAACTTCAGTATACCTAAGAATTCCAGGAAAGCACTTTCACAGTGCCTTCTCATGAGTACTTACTGCCAGAGATTCTGATTCAGGACTAGTGTGGGGCCCAGTAGTCTGCATTTTATATCCACATCCAGGAGTGAAGGTGATCCCAGTGCCCTAGTAATTAAGAAAACCATAGAACTAAACTCTTAAAACTATTAGAACATTAAAAATAAGTATTATAAAAGTTTCACTTCCTAGCTCTAGGAATAAGCATCCATTAACTAACCTTAACAGGCATGAAACAGATTATTCACACAGTTACCTTATCAGAAAAGAACCAGAGTATTTGTTCAGAGTTAAAAGGAATTCATGGTATATGTTGGAATAAAACCTCAATATGGTAAATAGGTAGTACATTGATCCACTGTTTATACTTCAAAATTAATATTATCCGTGTTCTAGGATTTTTTTTATTATCTTTGAGATCAGTGAATGAGAAGATTTTAAAAAAATGGATGACAGAAATTACATATGGTTCAAGAGCTTTGTTTAAAATTCAGCATTACACAGACGTACAGGGATGAAAATTGTTGTATTTTTGCTAAAATATACATCTAAATAAAAGGGCATACAGGATTTTTAAATTTAATTTGCTTTAAAGTTCACATTAGTTTATTCTAACTCTACGTGTCTTTAAAACATAATTCAAATCATTGTATTGCTCAACTTAAAATCTGGTGATTTTATTTAAAAAATATGTATGCCATTGCTTTCACTGTGTTTTTACATGTAAAGTAAAATTTGGAGTTAGGACAAGTCATTCCAGTATGATAATTATACCAACTGTATGAATATTTTATAATTATATGAACTGTATGAATATTTTATTTTATAGGTGGCTTAACCTGTACGTAGTGTGTGTGAACATGGTCTTAGATAATTGCTAGTTGATGCTTTTCAACACTTTAAAATAATCCATGCTTCTTCCAACACACTCCTTGCTTCTTGGTTGGCATTTACAATGGAAGGTAACACTTTCCCCCCAAGATCTTAGATGCTGTTATTTTTGATTTAAGATAACTACCTTGGTCAGGATACTGACAAAAATAGCGACAAAGACAGGTGGAATATATAGTAGTATTTCTTGTGTTTCATTGTGATTCAAGTTGATTTAATTTAAATATACTTTATGTAATCAAAAGTAGTTAAGTTGTAAGATATACATGAAAGCAGGAAAGAAATGAATCTTACTTCGAAATTTTGTGTTATTTTGATATCTACCCTAAGTCTATATTGCACTTTTAAATTGTTCAATATGTTTGCTATGAAAAAAAAAAAAGTAAACTATATAAGACATAGAAATACCTTATAATTTCCTATTGAATATACTTTCAGGTTGTCATTTGCTTCACAAGCTATTTTAAATCAAATCTCCAAAGTTACATGTAGGACAGGATTCATATATTGTCATTTCAATTATTCTTTTTTAACAATAACAACTATATATATACATACACACACACACACACACACACACACACACACACAAGCACACCTAGTTATAGATAAGATTTTAGTGTTCATTTTAGAAATTGGACAGAGATTTGCAATATTTTCTTTTTTTTGTATTTTTTTATTGGAATATAGTTGATTTACAATGTTGTGTTAGTTTCAGGTGTATATAGCAAAATGAATCAGTTATACGTATATGTATATCCACTCTTTTTAGATTCTTTTCCCATATAGGCCATTACAGAGTATTGAGTAGAGATCCCTGTGTTATACAGTAGGTCCTTATTAGTTATCTATTTTATATATAGTAGTATGTATATGTCAATCCCAATCTCCCAATTTATTCCTCCCCCCCTTTGCAATATTTTCATATTGAAAATATTTTTTTAATATTTAAATATTTTAAGATTTAATATTTTTACAAATGTATAGATTTTTATGTTTAACTAAAACCCAGCATAAGCCCTAACATTTAAATAACATGTATTCCACCTAGAGGGGTGGGATAGGGAGGATGGGAGGGAGACCCAAGAGGGAGGGGACATGGGAATATATGTATACATATAGCTTATTTACTTTGTTATACAGCAGAAACTAACACAACATTGTAAATCAATTATACTCCAATAAAGATGTTAAAAAAGTAACCTGTATTTTCTGCATATCTTTATATTTATAGAAGTGTGTTATGTTTATTTTATGTATCTTAAAAACATAACCTTAAAAACTATGCTGTACCACAGTGTTCATTGCAGCACTAGTTACAATAGCCAGGACATGGAAGCAACCTAAGTGTCCACTGACAGATGAATGGGTAAAGAAGATGTGGCACATATATACAACGGAATATTACTCAGCCATAAAAAGAAACGAAATTGAGTTATTTGTAGTGAGGTGGATGGACCTAGAGTCTATCATACAGAGTGAAGTAAGTCAGAAAGAGAAAAACAGATACCGTATGCTAACACATATATATGGAATCTAAAAAAAAAAAAGAAAAATGGTTCTGAAGAACCTAGGGGCGGGACAGGAATAAAGACACAGATGTAGAGAATGGACTTGAGGACATGGGGAAGGGGAAGGGTAAGCTGGGACGAAGTGAGAGAGTGGCTTTGACATATATACACTGCCAAATGTAAAATAGATAGCTAGTGGGAAGCAGCTGCATAGCACAGGGAGATCAGCAGCACAGGGAGATCAGCTAGGTTGTGGTTTGTGACCACCTAGAGGGGTGGGATAGGGAGGGTGGGAGGGAGATGCAAGAGGGAGGAGATATGGGGATATATGTATACGTATAGCTGGTTCACTTTGTTATACAGCAGAAACTAACACAACAATGTAAAGCAATTATACTCCAATAAAGATGTTAAAAAAACAAACAAAGAAACTACACCGTAACCTTTTAAATGTTTATAGATTTACCTTAATGTTACTATTCAGAATGTTTTAAGGAAAATTAAAAGAACTATGCAATATAAATCTTAAAATTCCATTCAATTTACAGTGGTAGTAGTAATTATTTAAATCTTGAAACTTCACTGTCCTGGTGGATTTGTGGGTTTGGGGAGATCTGAGCCCTATGCTACTTCTAATACATCCTTCCCCAAGTCCAGGACATTAGAATGTTTCAATGCCTTAGAGCAACAAGCATCACCTGTGAGCCAGGAATCCAGGCTATGGTGGTAATGGACTGTTGTTTTCGGGGGGAAAAAATTAAGGAAATAAAATGCTCATAAACTTAAAAGAAAAAAATCTTGAAACTTATCTCACAACATCATTTTATCAACTCAGTTGAGATAGAGCACAGATTGCTCTACGTCAGCAGATAAACTGTTTATTTCACAATTGTTGCTTTCTGAATAACTTTGTATTGTCTCATTAAGAACAACGGTACAGAAAATCATTTACTGCTCATTTTACAATGCACATAATATCCTGTGCATGCTTAGGCAACTATATGCCAATTTACAAATCAGGACAGGCATCAAAATTACTGAACTTAGAAAATAATTCACACTGTCAATGTGAATAAATTTTTAGATTTTGACGATGTATTTAGTCCAATAAAATAAGGTTCTTTATTCATGAACAAATTTGAAAGGTATTCAAGCAGGACTCCTGAACCATTTACTCTGAATGTTTGGCTTTATTATTATAATGCCATTTTCATGTCACTTTGTGGTAATCTTGTGACTGCATAACAAAAACTGGAAAAAGAGATCAGTGCAGGGCAACTGTACATTTTTCAACAAGTACATTTTTTTTTCCTTTTAGAGAAGGTAGGGGAAAATTTATGTTACAATCATTTGCTTTAATGCTTCAAAAGTTGCCTATAAAAGTGAGCTGAGGTGACAAAAATTAAAAATTGAGGTTAAAAGCAACATATAAATGTATACACACATATATGTATATATGTATTTAGGTGTGTGTGCATGTGTGTATATATATACTTAATTGCAACTAAGATGAAACTATCTCTGCTACTTACAAATTTGGAGAGAACAGAGATCAGAGAAATGATATAGGAATGAAAATAAAATAAACAACCAATGATTATTGAAGTTGTAGACCTTCGATTTTTCAAAGTAATAGAAAAGCTTAAGTTGGTGTTTACCATGTTGATTTTATTCTTTTAAATCTTCTTTCCATTTCTGAGCCTGGGTGTCTTAGCAAAACCAAAGATGATTAAATATAATTCTCACTAGTATAGAACCAATTTGTGGTTCTGTTTAAGAATTAAATAGAAAATGCATCCCTCTCCATGGTTTTCATAAGGGTAAGATCATACAGGCATCTAAAGTATTCCATTGTAACAACAGTAGTTTTGCACTTTTGTAACTAGTGTTTTGACACATAACATGATTCACTTAGTTGTAGGAGACTCAATCCCCATTACTTAAAAAAAAAAAAAAAATAAGCCACAGGTAAACATATGCTCATTTTGCTACTTACAGGCATTTGAGAGCACTTAATCTATCATTGAGTCCGTCCCTCATCCTGTATCCCATGTTCCCTACCCACAAGACTTGATCCTTCATAAGATATTATTTCACTGTTGTTATGATGATAATAGTTAATAGATGTTACTCAAAATTCAATTTCATGCTTAATCCCATAGACATAAATCTTTATTTGTAAACAAAAAGCCAGTCTTGAGACAGAGCATTTGAAGACTAAGAAAAAGAAGCAGATGGCATGCTTTCAGGTATTTCTCATATTTACTTGTCTGCTCATAAAACCAGTCCTAATTATACCTTAGGAATGCAGACTACAAATATGTTCCTGATGTGTGTGTGTGTGTGTGTGTGAGAGAGAGAGAGAGAGAGAGAGAGAGAGAGAAGAATTGTGTTCTCTTTGTTTCTCAATTCCACGGTATTTTTATTAGTAATTTGTAATTACTCATATGCTACTCATTAAGTAGAATCAAATTATTATAAAAAATATAAATATATCTGGTGGAAGAAACCTCACTCTATTGCTTTGCATCTAAATTTTGTACCTTAAGGGAAAAATGGGCTAATTTCATGGTTTGCAGCAAATAATAGCTAAGATAGGTGCCTCTGGGGAATAAAAAAGAAGTAGTAATAATGATGTTGATTCTATTAATACCATATAAAATCTGGAATGAATTTCCTTTTCAAAATGGCTTTCAAAATATCTACCGGTATACTTAATATGATAATGCTTTTTTTCTTACCAAATTCAATCTATAAATATATAATGAGTTAATTCAAAATTCTGCATACTTAAATTTATGGTTCTGATAATCCCATCAGTTTTACAAAGGAGTATTTTCTAGAATATCTTCTACATAAATGTGTGAATATTTATTCATTATATCCTGGCAGCTACATGGTAATAATAATTTGAGTATCCATTGAGTATCCATTTCTTTTACTTTTCAGCTAGGAGAAGTGTTATTGAAAAGCTGTCTCAATATTTAGTATGTATGAGGTCCCATGCAGGGTACAGAAGGCATCTTAACCCCATCCATATGTTTAAAGCATCTCTTTCATTTGGAAGTCTTACAGGCACCAAAACAATCATGGAAAGAAGTGGTCTTTAAATTTTATCAAAATAAACCGAACTCTTGTGTATAAAATCTTTGCCAAAAATGAAGTTTATTCAACAGACAGCCAAACCCATTTGTAAAGGCCAAGGAAAAACTGGAAAGTATACATCTGATTATATGAGAGTTAGATTGAATTATATTTGTTTGGGTTATGCTATTTTTGTTTATGCATATACTTTCTTGAGTATTGTAAAATAACTTTAAAATATCTTATGTCTGTTTTCTGAGACCTTTTGGATTTTACTCTCCATTTATTTACTTATTTGTTATGCTATTATATATTACATACTATAAACATATGATAATATATAAACATTATATATTACATATAAACATGTTTGTGAACATGTCCGATTATATACATACTAAATATAAGCATATATACATCTATGTATGCATATACATCAATGTTTAATCCAAATCTTAATTAGTAATGGTTTTAATACGTAAAAGTAATGTATTTTTTAGATTTTGTTTTTATATATGAGAAGACATCTACTTTGATAAACATAATATTCTGTACATTTTCCTATTCAAGATCAAAATGGAAATTTATCATGACATGAACTATCGATATTTTATTAAGCTCCTAAATTTAGTATATATTAACACACTCATAAGCTACAGCTATTTCCATGAGACTGAGGTTTGGTGAGGAATTATATAGTAAGTGTGGTTTTAGTTGAGTTTCTTTTGTTTTAACGGGAGCATTAAGCATTCAGAACATATATTTTCTAGAAAATTATTTTTATTACCTGAGCAGTGATTCTCCAACAACAATTCAAACTTCACTTCCTTTGATTTGAAAACAAGCCAATATTTGTTGAGAGGTAGGTAGACAATTTTTGAATGATATTAATTGAAATAGAAAATTTAAGGAATTGAAGAAATTTTCAGATGAGTTTTATATCTGAGAGAAATTTTACCCCAAACACCTCCTAATATGTGCCCCTAAAGAAATTAATATAAACATTCCCATGTTGACAGCTGAAGTGTCTTGGAAAGAGAAGTTATTTGAGTCCTAGTTCCAGTTTGCAGACTTAATTCACTCCTCTGCTAGTTCTGAAATGCATAAAAGTAATTGTTTATGGATTAGGAAAATGTAGAAGAAAGCTTATAGAAAAAAAATATTCCTGGGAATGTCTTTACTCTTTCCATGAAACATTCCTACATGCCTGTGGTTGCTTTCAAAGCTAAACTGGTGAACTATGAGGGGATTATAGT
Organism: Globicephala melas; assembly: GCF_963455315.2. Taxonomy (NCBI): domain Eukaryota; kingdom Metazoa; phylum Chordata; class Mammalia; order Artiodactyla; family Delphinidae; genus Globicephala; species Globicephala melas. Next base: position 38,263,842 of record NC_083317.1, read on the forward strand.
TTTATCAACAGCCTGATTCTACACCAGCAGCAGGTGCACTGGCTTGATGACCAGCGAGGCCACTGGTGCCACAGAACCTGAGTTTCTGGCAGTAGTCACTTTATGTTAACACCATTATTGATGGTGATCCAAGCAAGATAGAATTTGCCAAGGAATGAACTGAAGTACTAGATGTTGCTTTAAAAACATAGAGAAAAGAAAGAATGAACGAAAAAAAAAAAAGACCCAGATTCAAGAGCTTGGCTTATTTCTTATACTACGACTGCCAAATACAGCCAACGCAGCCATGAGAGCTGTTGCCACTCCAGAGGCAGACACGCCATGTGGAGGGAGTTGGAAGGACTGAAAAGTCAACGCTGAAACTGAAAGCAAACTGCCAATTCAGATGCTGAATTGGGCAAGAACAGGATGTTTTCCTTTTCTTTTTTCATAATGAGGCATTTCTTTCATTTCCTTCTGTTTAGATCAAAGACCAGTGTTCTCAACTCTCAGTCACCAAATTGCTATGGTTTTGTTATTTATTTATACAACGGTTATATATGTATATGATTATTAAAATAGATTTACTTGTAAAATAATTAAACTTTAAAATGTAAAGAAAAATAAAATGGCAGTCACTCATGAACCCAGCCCCAAACATCAAATGCAAACGTTTTGCCATATTTTCTTCAGATTTTAAAAAAATGAAAGAAACTTAGTATTATCACTGCCATATGTATCTTTGAATTTTGTTACATTACTATGTTCTCATGATAATATAAACTATTTCAAAATGTATGTTAATTGTTTTTTTCACTGTAGTATGCCCCTTGCATAGAATAGGAGCTTCTGCCTAGGAAGTCTCAAAAAGGGGAATCAAAAGTTTTGACTGAATGAGTGCTGATGCACTGATGTTATCCCTTTGCAACTTTCTTTTTCATTCAGTAACATATTTTTTATGTTTATTCATGTTTTCAGACGCTAGGTAGCAATCCAGTGTGTGACTATACAACAGTTTATTTAATCACCCTTATGTCCATTTACGATGTTTCTTTTTTTTTTTTTTTTTGCGGTACGCGGGCCTCTCACCGTTGTGGCCTCTCCCGTTGCGCTCCGGACGCACAGGCTCAGCGGCCATGGCTCACGGGCCCAGCCGCTCCGCGGCATGTGGGATCTTCCCGGACCAGGGCACGAACCCGTGTCCCCTGCATCGGCAGGCAGACTCTCAACCACTGCGACACCAGGGAAGCCCTCTTTTTTTTTTTTTTTTTTAACTGTTTCAGAATATCCAATGATCTTTAAACCAAATTCCAAATTAAGGTAACCATCAATACCTTGATAACCATGTTTAAGATGTGCAGTGTTTTTTGCTCAGAGGATGTTACATTTCTTGGAATAATAAATATTACTCCATTTTCATCATTATCAGCAATAATATCTAATTAAGGTTAAATAGATTTCTTAGGTAAGGAAATTACCACTTAAAAAAAAAATAACTTCAGGGTTTCCCTGGTGGCGCAGTGGTTGAGAGTCCGCCTGCCGATGCAGGGGGTACAGGTTCGTGCCCCGGTCTGGGAAGATCCCACATGCCGCGGAGCAGCTGGGCCCGTGAGCCATGGCCGCTGAGCCTGCGTGTCCAGAGCCTGTGCTCCGCAACGGGAGAGGCCACAACAGTGAGAGGCCCGCGTATTGCAAAAAAGAAAGAAAGAAAAAATAAATAAATAACTTCAGAGAACATATAATTTCAGTCTCCCAGGGGAATACATATTTCCTGATTTGATCCTCCATAATAGTGAGACCTTGAATTATACAGAGTTGTTTAGGAGTTCAAAACAAGAGGAAGTCATATGTTTTTGAATGCCTGCTATTTACCAGCTACTGTTCTAGGCATTAGGGATACAGCCAAGAACAAAACCATCTGTTCATCTTTTCATTCATTCATTCAATAAAAATATATTATTCCTGTCCTTTTTTTGTGAACAGGTATTGTGTTGAGTGCTAAAATGTTAAAGGCAAATACTATACAGGCATTTATAGTTCATCTAATTTAAGACTGTACTCAAATTTGCTAAATATCTTGCTTCTACTTCCTAGACCAGCTTTACACTTTTAAAGAAGTAGCACTTCTTGATTATAAGCAGGAAATAAACAAGAAAGAATAAAACCATTTGGTAAGGAGGTGATAATAATCAGAAAAACCTGAAGATAATTTCACAAAACACTTCAGATTATAAGTGAAAGAACAGGTTCAGTAAGACTAAAGGTGTCCCCATATATTTATGTCAACCTTGGTACTTGAAGCTGGGTAGTGTTCGCTAGGCACAGATGAAGAAGTCATGGGAGCATGGAATCAAAAACATCTAGATGTGAGTCTGACTACTAGTCTTATGAACCTTCTCATGACTGTTAACTGTGAAATTAGAATAATACCTACTTTGACTCAGAAGACATGCATAAAGTGTTTAGCATAATTCTAGCACGTAAAATGTTAACAATTGCTAGTTCCCTTTTTATTAATTTTCTAGGAAAATACATTTCTCTCCACATTTTACAGCCTCTTCTAAAATATACATGCACTCATGTTTTCCCTCTGTTCAGTTTTTTGGGGACTAAGGGTAACAAATGCACAAACAGACAATAAAACGTGGTTACTATAGTTTGTTCCTGTTATACTACAAACCCTTGCCTAAATCCTAGAAACTTCTCCACATGTAATTAGGCCACAGTCTCTATTTTATTCTTCATTGCAAAGTTATCTGATGTGCAGAAATACCTAATTTTTGACTTAATAACATTTATTCCAAGAAAGTTACTGGACACGAATGGCAGTGATGTCCTTACAATTTCTAATCAGTTTCCTTGAAGTGTGAACACAACACCATACTGTAACATTTGGTTTCTATAATCTTTCTCAATTTATAAGTTGAAACTGATGCTATAATATCACATGGGAAAATAGATGCTATTTATTAGAAAATTATTAGGCAACACAACTCTGCCAGAATGTTAGTCACCTAGCAAATGAACTTAATAGATTATTAAAAACATGAAATTCTGTTGGGGTTAATTAAGAGAAGGACAGTATCACATAAAATTCTTTCAAACAGTAGCAAATCTGGCAGAGTACCTGCTGTAAAATCTGCTTATGATAATATTGACTTTCAGGACTTGAGTGAGAAGACTAAAGTGGAAATTTGATATGAAATAAAAAACCTACCTACTCACACCACCATTTTGGATCTCTGATGACTTAGGAAATGATTCCATATATTGCAAGAACGCGGAAATTTTGTGGGGAAAAAATAGTTTAGTTAGAACATGAGACCAAAACTAAACTGATCAATTGATGTTAATTGTAATGAGGCAAAAAAAATACAAGGAAGAGAAACACTGGAGTATCCTAAAGATGTAATATTGTGCATGCCAAAGATATTTATTCTCATGTAACATTTTTAGAATGAAGCCACGTCTTTAAAAGCTACATCTAGTTGCAATTAAACCAAAACTAGTAAATACTTTAAAGCAAGGCATGACAAATTTAAATTAACCAAGTAAAATTTTAATAAGACTGAAATAGGACTGTAGTAGGACTAAGTTTTTTAATTGCTAAAAATACATGATTTATTATATTTGAAGACTTTAATAGCAGTGTATTAGCTGTTTCAAGACAAGAGGAAAACCACTAGTTTTGTTTCTCCCTAAAAGTGCCAGCAAAGTACATTTTTAAAAAAAGAGGCTGTAATATAGATAAGCTATATTTTCTTGATACATATGTACAGGCCAGCATGACCCCTTGAACAAAACCCCAGATCTATTCAGGACCACTAGAAGTCACTAAGGGGTTCTAAGAGCAACTCTCATTTTCCTGGGCACTTAAAAAAAAGAAGCAGAATTCCAAGACTTTGTGTCAAGGTCTTTGTTTACATGTGGAGCCACAGAGGACAGAGGCAGTTGAAAATGAAGCAAGTGGCTAAAATCGTCCACATAAATTATTGCTCCTGAAGCGCTGTCATGTGTGATGATTGCAGTGGTGCCATGTACCTCAGGAAGCACAGAAAAAGGGACCTCCTTGATTATTATAAACATGCTTCCCTTACCAACGGAAGCTAGATCTTAAATGATAATAGTTGTTTTGTATTCATTCAAGTCTTTAATTTTGTCCAAGAATATTTTAACAATATCCTCCCCAAATTCCTTTAGCAACATTTAATTTTTTAAAATTGTTTGTTTTGCCTTTACAATAAAAGTGTTAATAATTTCACGACTGGGTATGTCTTTTGACTCTATTCACATTGCTTGGTGTGGTTTAAAAACTTAGTTGTTCAAAGCTATTAGCTGAATTTTGCATGTAAATAATGTGGAAAGCACGATGTGTTCTCCTTTTAGCATTTTTATTGTAAATATACATAACATAATATTTAACATGTTATTCATTGTAAGTGTACAATTCTGTGGCATGAAGTATGTTCACATAGAATAAGCATTCTTTCTTAAAACAATTGGACTTTATTGATAATAATCATAGGATAGAAATCTTGGAGATGAGATATCCCTCCTCTAGGAGATGAGAAGTTCCAGAGGAGAATTTAGCATGGATATACCCATGCTTATTTTATCAAAAGGGTGAAGTTTTCTCAGACAGTAAACATCTATAACACTCCACAGTCCTGTCCCTATATTGATACTCCTACAAACTCAACATAGAGGGAAACTACCTCCTACGGTCTTTTGCTTGATTTTAAAAGTTTATAGAATCTTTATTCTACATTTAAACTGCACAGCGTTAGTAAGATATGTGATGAATTTATCTTCAGGATATCAAATCACGTATTTATATGCATGTGCTCACTGGAAATAATTTTAATATGCATGCATATATATTTTTCTATAAATCAGGAAAATATATTGATGGATTCTTTAAAAAATATCTACACATAAATATTTAGATATTATTAATTATAGGAAGGGAGGATCGAAATATGTAAGAAGTGTACTGATAACACTAATTCATGACTGAAAAATGAAAACTACCTTAGCATGTTAAGAAATAACTCACCTAAGAAATACCTGTCTTCTAAATGTGGACTTTGAGATTTGTGAACTACATATGTTCAATGGTTATTCCATTGATGAGTACTGAGATGTAAGCTAAAAAGAAAAATACTTAAATATTCTGCAGAGATGTAAGATACACAGCTCAAAATTTCACATATGTGGAGACCTAATTTATGATAAACAGGAGGGTACACCTGGCAATTTTAGGGGCTGGACAAGGATTCACTGGCCAGCATGAACAAAACAATTAGCTGGGTTTTGGTGTTCTTAATTGCAGATGGTATCATGACGATTTATTAATACTTCATATGAATGAAGTTCTTATGTTTATGGTCAATGAATAGCCACTGTTTTTAATTGCTCATGGAGTTGTTTGGCTTCATAAATTGTTCATGTATCTGCCAACCTGTTTGTCCAGGAAAAAAATACTTTGAAATATAACTGGAAGCACATTTTAGGCTATTTGCGTTAACTATCTTTATGACGGGTTTAGAATATTTTAAGAGACTGACATTTAGAGTGCATAATCTTTCATGTAAGAAGTTTCATCTTTGTCTCCTGAGGCTTCTGTTTATATATGAAGAAAACTGCAATGTGACATTTGCTAATAGTGTCTGCTGAAGGAATGTTACATCTTCAGGGTACCTCTTAGACTTATAAATTAGGCCAATTATTAATGAAATAAATGAATCCATTTTAGAGCGCAGAACTGTTTATTTTTAGAGTAAACTCATTGCATTTGATGTATGTCAACCTTTCTACCCTAAAAAAAAAAATCTAGATTTAAAACATATCCGTATCTCTTTGTGAAGCATGTCTCTATTCTCCCTAAATGGAAAAAAGTGCAGATTTTAAATTACCACATATTAGGTGTGTAAACTTGGAAAAGACAGTCTCTTCTTAGCTCTAAGAGAGGGATACTCAAAATTAATTTTTTTTGGAATTATTTTACACTTAATTCCCAAAACCTTTCATCTTTATTTTTTTTTTTTTTTACTTACACTTTTTTTGGTTTAGGAATCCCAACTTGTTTATAAGTAAGTACTTAGATGTCCACCAAAATGTAGAGTATGGAATATGACTCAAAAGGAAATGCTAGCTGGCTGTAGCAAACCATCTCTCTCCATGTCTCACTTGAGTTGTATAATAACAAGTAAGGCATCAGTACTTATTAAAAAACATTGCTTAATACTTCATTTTGTTAACTAATCAAAATTATTGCTTAATAAAATATTTCAGTTTTTAATTTTGCAAATGGCTAACAAACCCTTCAATATACATAGCAGTTTTTTTTTGCATTTAATTCCAAGGATTTTTTCAAGACAGATTCTACGTAAGATCTCATCAAAACATTTGTTAGTAATAAGAGTGCAAAATAAGAAGTGATGCATTTTACTTAGACGTCTCAAAGGCAAGTGATAAATTATCAGACTTAAAAACTAAGAACCAATTTATGAGTCTAACACATTCACTTGAAGTATATTTTAAGTTATGAAAAAAAATCTCTACTCTTTTCATCCACTCTAAAAAGTAATCTGTCCATTAAATGTTTACATGGTTTTAACATGACAGCATATTTTAAATCTTATTTGAAGTAAGTCCCAGACAATCTAAAGGCAAGTGAAAAATGAATCATTATGTGAAAATGTAAGCAACTAGAACTGTATTTTAAAATATCAACTACATAAATGGGAAATTATAAAAGAATAATTTAATCTCTGAATCATTGCTTTTCATTGAAAAAGTTGACTTGAATTTGAACAATTATTATTTTTCTATAGATTTATTTAATTAATTAATTTATGTTTTGGCTGTGTTGGGTCTTTGTTGCTGTGCTCATGCTTTCTCTAGTTGCGGCGAGCGGGGGCTACTCTTTGTTGAGGTGCTCAGGCTTCTTACTGTGGTGGTTTTTCTTGTTGCGGAGCATGGGCTCTGGGCGCATGGGCTTCAGTAGTTGCAGCACGCAGGCTCAGTAGTTGTGGCTCGCTGGCTCTAGAGCGCAGGCTCAGTAGTTGTGGTGCACGGGCTTAGTTGCTCCGTGGCATGTGGGATCTTCCCGGACCAGGGCTCGAACCCATGTCACCTGCGTTGGCAAGCAGATTCTTAACCACTGTGCCACCAGGGAAGCCCATGAACAATTATTTTTTATATTTAGAGCTGAGTGTATGTAACCTGATCTCCCTTTTATGGGGGCAATGTGAAAATATTTTAAACAAAACATTTCTCTCTAAAAAATACCGGAAACTTGTTAATAAGTGAAACTATCTCATAGTGAGATGCTTCTTTAAATTATTTTTGTGTTTAGTGATTGAGGAGGGAATATGAACTTTTATTTTAAAATTCTTTTTAGAAGTGTTCTAATACTTATACAGGACAAGCAGCCTACAGAATATATTACTCAGTTCCAACCTCAAACATATAAAATGTCTTGTTGAGCACTGTTTCTGCTTTCAGACAAGACAGTGACCTGAAAAAGTAGTCTCTGAAAGTGGATTTTCAGCATTCATGCTAGGCTGAGACTTTTAAGTACTAACAGGCTGTAGAGATAATTAGGTATAAAATCACCTCACCTTAATGCCTCAAAATTTGAAAAATCTATTCAGTATGTTAGAATCTGAACATGTTGAATTTTTGTGTTTATTTCAGTTGAAGTAGGTTACAAATTTTGGGTACTTTCAAGTGATCTATGCAGCAGCATTTGATAACCTAGTTAATTGCAATTGAAAATGACAAGGATGCTATTGAGGATGCTGTACATTGTTTTAGTGGTGTCCTTCTATTAGGAAGAACAGGTAAAATTAATCTGTCCTTAGTGTCAGGAACGTAGTTGGTTTTCACAAACGACTTTATTTTACATAATGAACACTGTAACATTTATTTTTATTTTTATTTTTTTGTGATACGCGGGCCTCTCACCGCTGTGGCCTCTCCCGTTGTGGAGCACAGGCTCCGGACGCGCAGGCTCAGCGGCCATGGCTCACCGGCTCAGCCGCTCCGCGGCATGTGGGATTTTCCCGGACCAGGACACGAACCCGTGTCCCCTGCATCGGCAGGCGGACTCTCAACCACTGCACCACCAGGGAAGGCCAACACTGTAACATTTTAAGTGAGTCTATGTTCCTTTTTGAATGGGCCCCTAGAAAGATTATAGCCAGATACATTTCCCATTTTTAGGAGGTTAAATGTATATATACCCTTTGTATTCAAATAGACCTGGGTTTGAATGTGTCACATTCCCTCTCTGAGCTTCAATATCTTTGTTATGTAAAGGAGATAATAATTAATTCACAGATAATAATCATCGATGATTAAATGGACTGACAATTTTGAAGCATATACTATAGTGCTTGATACTTGGAAATGTTGAAAACATATTGTTGTGTGCAAACCTCCTCAGGCTGCTGCATCATTGTGCATGTTATAAATAATGCCTGCTGGAGGTGAGCAATATAGAACATGTCAGCAATATACCTAACCTGACTATTTTTCTTCTAGTATTTTTCCCTTTAGCACATTTTTCTTAACTCTTTTAAAGTATTAAAATTGCTATATTACATGCATTTTGATACCAATCTTAAAGTCTTTTCGTAGTAGAGCACAAATAATTAAAGAAATCAAAATTGAGATTATTTTCCCCTACAACTAGATTATATACTGTACAACTTCTTTGGGGGGGGAGGAACCACTGTTTTTTAAAAATGTCTCTTCTCTTCTTCCTGTTGTCTGTGGTTCAGTTGTTTGTTAGTATGTATTGTTTTTCCAGGAGAAGAGGGTGAAGGCTATGGGCAGAAACTGTGTCCTTAGAATTCACTGGTAATGATTGAGACCACAGTACACGCAATCAAAATTCACTCTAGGTAGTGGTACAAGAGTGATGCAAGAAAAAGTTTTTACACTTTAACATGTATGAAATGTATAGGGTAGAGGTAAGGAGGGAAAGCAGAATAAGTAAAGAGTGATGAGGATAAAATATGTGCAAAGGTTGTATTCTGAATGCCCTTATGTATAATTTTGAGGAGTTTGTACTTCTTTCTGTAGGCACTGTGAAGTTATCACTGTTTTTTTGTTTGTTTGTTTTAATAAAACTTTTTATTTTGAGATAAAGATCCAAGTGAAATTTTAAGAAAGAATACAGAGAGATCCTATATACCCTTTATCCAGTAGTAGAACACAAATAATAAACATCTTACAAAGCTGGGGTATGATATCACAACCAGGATATTGACTTGATACAGTCAAGACACAGAACAGTGCCATCACCACAGGGATCCCTAGTGTTGCCCTTTTATAGCCACACCTACCTCCCTTCCATTCCTGTTCCTGATCCATGGCTATCAATAACAAATATATTATAAATGGATTCATACTGTATGTACCTTTTAGAATTGAGTTTTTTCATTCAGCCTAATTTCTATGGATCCATACAAGTTGCTGCAATGATTCAGTGGTTTGTTCCTTTTGATCACTGACTAGTATTCTATGGTAAGAATATATTACAATGTACTTAATCATTAAACCATTGAAGGATATCTTTCTCGGCCAGAATTATTTCACTCATCGTATAGCAGTTCTATTTTTTTGTGGGCTTTTTTTTAGGAACCTCCATACTATTTTCCACAGTGGCTACAACAATTTATATTCCCTCCAGCATTGCATGAGGATTCCCTTTTCTCCACATCCTTGGTAACACTTGTTATTTCTTGTCTTTTTGATAAGAGCCATTCTGACAGGTGTGAGGTGGTATCTCATTGTGTTTTTGAGTTACATTTCCCTGATGCTTAGTGATGTTCAATACCTTTTCATGTGCTATTCACCATCTGTATGTCATCTTTGAAAAAAATATCTAGTCAGGTCTCCTGCCCATTTGTAAATCAGGCTGTTTTTTTTGATAATGAGTCGTATGAGTTCTTTATATATTTTGGGCATCAACCCCTTGTTGGAGATAGCATTTGCAAATATCTTCTCCCATTCAGTAGATTGCCTTTTCGTTTGTTGGTGGTTTCCTTCACTGTGAAAAAGCTTTTTAGTTTAATTTAGTCCCAATTGTTTGTTTTTTGCTTTTTATTGCACTTGCCTTGGGAATTTTTGTAATCCCAACAGAAGCCTAAATAAACATGGGTTAATAGTTAATACACATGAAAATGGAGTCTACCAGGGAGAATACCCAATATTACAGAGAAAATAGTTTATGAAACACAAGTAATAAGTTTATGAAACCCTAATAAAAATTAATACAGACAAGCAAAAAATGGGTAAAATAATTATTTAAGGAGCTGAACTAATAGGTTTTATCAATGCAAACTATAGTAATATATTTAGTTTCACTTTTATAGACACAAAGCCATTAATATCCAAATTCTAATATTAAAGTTTTCCATGCTCTAACATGAATTCTTTTCTGGCATATGGTATTTTTGTGAGTACAAAATTAGGTAACTTTTTAAAAAAACTGATTTTGAGACTTAAATTAGAGTATTGAAAAATACATAAACTTACACAGTGATTGGATATATGGTACATTATTAGAGATGGTTGTCTTATTATCTAAGGGAAAAATATAGAATTCTGGGTTCTTCCATTACAGATAGAACCTACTGCTACAAATCTGAAAATCAATAAAACTTGTTTTGGGAGAGTAAATGGTTACTTGGTAATTTATCTTCTACACCATCTTCGAGTGAAAGTATTACGGAGATTTTGTGTGAATCTAATCAGGTGTAGAGTACGAAAAGTAAGAGTTGCAGCTCAGAAAAGGGAAACTTGAATTGAGATTTTTAAAGAACTACCAGAGAATTTTTTTATTTTACTATAAGAATAACTAAATACTAGCAGCATGATCATTGTTTTTCTCATCCTTGTTAATTATGCAAAGCTGATGGTAGGGCTTCCCTGGTGGCGCAGTGGTTGAGAGTCCGCCTGCCAATGCAGGGGACATGGGTTCGTACCCCGGTCCGAGAAGATCCCACATGCTGCAGAGCGGCTGGGCCTGTGAGCCATGGCCGCTGAGCTTGCACATCCGGAACCTGTGCTCTGCGATGGGAGAGGCCACAACAGTGGGAGGCCCGTTTACCACAAAAAAAAAAAAAAAGCTGATGGTAAAATGTGGGCACCTATATGGAGCTGCTAAGAGGCCTCTCCAGAAAACAGAGTTCCTGTCTATTGCACACAAGGTTGCTATTTGAATTTGTTACTCTGTACTTCTGTTTATACCATTCTGAAGTAATGATTCCACACAAAGATCTTTATTTGACATAAAATTCTAATAATTTTACCATTGAATCTGCAAAGAACATTAAACTTATAAATTATCCATATGAATGTACTTTCAAGATGTTAATAATTTATGCCAGGTAGTCTCATTTTATGTAATTTCTCAAATGACTTTCTTCAGTTATAAAGCTTAGTAAAATGGAAGTATGGGCTTGGATTCTTATACTTAAGAAAACTTGCAATATAATTCTCCAGTTTTCTTTCCTGCTGAAATTTTGTAGGCTACTCATTTAGGGAAATTTTAGCTTGAGATGTTTGTGCGTGTGCGTGTGTGTGTGTGTGTGTGTGTGTTTAAACATTAAAGAAAAAAATAGAAGTTTAAAAACACAGATTGGTGGCTTAAAAATTAATTTTTCTTGTTATTAATGATGAATATAAATATATATTTCTATGGTCTAAATTTATGGATAAATGTCTATAGTATACTGGATTCTTACATCCCATTGTGGTGACTATGGTAATTATTTTCATGCTTTAATTGAGAATTTAATATACTATTTTACCCAAGGATGTTTGGATTGTAATTCTTACCTCTAATGTTGATAGATTATATCATTTGTTAAATGAGTTTCTGGCATTGATGGGCAAGATAATGACTATTTTATGAGGGAGGTCTGTTTTCCAGATAGTGTTGAACTCACATCATACAGTCATTAGCCCTACTTGACCTATAATCATGAAAGACATGGCCTTGAGACAAAGAAGTCTACTCATAGCTCACAATGAGCTTTGACATTGCCTATGTCAATGATAAGGACAACTTCTCAATCTGTTAGTTGTACAACTAATAACAAACCAGCTTACCAGAGCTCTAATTCAAAACTTGGTGTGAATTTTTATGTTACAAAGTTTATATAAAATATATGAATTCAAATAGCTTTTTTTAAATTCAATTTTTATTTTATACTGGGGTATAGTTGATTTACAATGTTGTGTTAGTTTCAGGTGTACAGCAAAGTGGTTCAGTTGTACATATACATATATCAATTCTTTTTCAGATTCTTTTCCCATATAGGTCATTACAGGATATTGAGTAGAATTCCCTGTGTTATACAGTATGTCCTATTTTATATATAGTAGTGTATATATGTTAATCCCAAACTCCTAATTTATCTCCCCCCTTTTCCCCTTTGGTAGCCATAAGTTTGTTTTCAAAGTCTGTGACTCTGTTTTGTAAATAAGTTCATTTGTATCATCTTTTAAGATTCCACATATAAGTGATATCATATGATTTTGTCTTTCTCTGTCTGACTTACTTCACTTAGTATGATAATCTCTAGGTCCATCCATGTTGCTGCAAATGGCATTATCTCATTCTTTTTTATGGCTGAGTAATATTCTACTGTATATATGTACCACATCTTCTTTATCCATTTCTCTGTCAATGAACATTTAGGTTGCTTCCAAATCTTGGCTATTCTAAATAGTGCTGCAGTGAACATTGGGGTTCCTTTATCTTTTCCAATTCTGGTTTTCTCCAGATATATGCCTAGGAGTGGGATTGCTGGGTCATATGTGAAAGCTTTTGCACAGCAAAGGAAACCATTAACAAGACGAAAAGACAAGCCTCAGAATGGGAGAAAATATTTGCAAATGAAGCAACTGACAAAGGATTAATCTCCAAAATATATAAATAGCTTATGTAGCTCAATATCAAAAAAAAAAACAATCAAAAAATGGGCAGAAGATCTAAAGAGACATTTCTCCAAAGAAGACATACAGATGGCAAAAAGGCACATGAAAAGATGCTCAACATCACTGAGTATTAGAGAAATGTGAACTAAAACTACAATGAGGTATCACTTCACACTGGCCAGAATGGCCATCATCAGAAAGTCTACAAACAATAAATGCTAGAATGGGTGTGGAGAAAAGGGAACGCTCCTACACTGTTGGTGGGAATGTAAATTGGTACAACCACTATGGAGAACAGTATTCAGGGTCCTTAAAAAACTAAAAATAGAACTACAGTATGATTCAGTAAAGTAGCTTTTTAAATCTATGTGTTCAGACACACGTATACTTAAATACATGTACATGGTGCTCTAAAAGAGTATACATAAAATGCAATGACTTTAGTAAATAAAATTTTAATAAAGTATCTCATTGCCAGAAGGGGGAAAGTTATTATTGTCCTTAGACAAAAATATAGTTTAATTCAAGACCCAAATGTCAGTAACAATATAATGTAGAAAAATGTATTTTTAGTCACTGTAGTTCTTTTGCTTATAACCATTATGATATAATGAAAGACACTGGATTAGAAATCTTTTGAATTCTAATCCACTTTATGATCTTGCACAAATATGTGATCTTAGGGAGATAATTTTTCTTGCACATCTTTTGTCCATTGAATGAAGTAGCGGAGTAGGGTCCATACCTGAGATATCTATAAAGAAACCATGACATTCACAGTGGCTTCCTGACAACCTACAAGTTGATCTGATCTTGTTCCCTGCTTTACCCTTTTTAGAATCTTTGTCACTACTAATGTCTAATCATTTTACTGTACTAGTCTTTATGACACTTCTACTGACAGTGACCAGTCCCCGCCATCCCTCACCATATCACTGATAGCAATTGAGAGTCTAGTTTCATGATTTACATAGGAAGTAAAAACTAGTTCTAAAACTCAGCCTCTGCTGTTCCTAGCTGTCCCCATAATCTGATGGGCTATTCCAGATTATGCTCTAATGTATCCATGAAATACTCACTTTATCATTCTGTGCATTACTCCACGTCACCTAGTTTCCTCACCTATGTGGGGTCAGACTTTGTTCCCTTGAAGTTCAAGCAAAGACTATTTCTCATCCTCAGTCTGGCAAGTGTTTTAGTCTTAGGCATTCCCTTGCTCTTTATCCATGATGACTGGAATTTGGATCCTGATGCTCACTGCTGTCACTCAATGCCTAATCATAAACAAAGGATGCCTTGGCTTTAGCAACACAGTTTATCTCCTTATCTAATTAGTGCATCCTTGGCTGGGGTGCTGCTAATAAGGCCACAAAAATTTGGCTTCTAGTTTTGTGCTGCTAATGAGGATTTTAGTCTGCAAGTGTGCTTTGCCTGTAGCAACTTGGTTTATTCTCTCCAATTTAGGTCCACTTATTGTCAGTCCATTGCATTGTTCCAATTCTGTAAAATGATATATAGTCCCAAGATTGTGTTCCTGTTGTCTCTAGAGCAGGATCACCTACGAAAATTATTCCCTGGCTGAATCACGCACAGACCCACAATCTGTTCAGCTTCCCACGACATTGCTAACCTTTAAGAACTTAGCTGTTTCGTCTCTTTCGGCAGCACAGAAATATTCAAATGGGTCCATGTTAAGTGCAAAAGAAAATACATGCTCATCATGAAATCTTATAGTGCATGATATATTTCTTTAGCTATACATCTGGAGTGGATATTTATTTTTAATATTAGAAGCCCCATTTGTGCATTGGGAAATTTTGCTTCTCTTTCCAGGTGTTTCTGATGAAATTGTTAATTATTGCACTTTGTACACTCTCTAGTGACAGGAGGGCTCAACTGGCCCTGCCCTAGCCAATCATAGAACCTCATCCTTTTCTCTAAAGGAGGACCTGTTACCCAAGCTGGATAGAGTCCCTCACTGAGCTTAAATGGGTGCTAAGGGAGGGAGCATCTCTTCTTTATTAAAATCACCTTCCATAAGGATAGTTAACTCTTCGTTAGTTAATGGCCCTTCTTTTCCTGGCAGTGCCAGCCTGAGTATGAAATATAGCTGGTGATGAAGAAAGAGGTATATATGTCTAGATCCAGCCAGCTCTTAAATGAGACTACTCCTGTAATTTCCATTTACATGTACCAATAGGAAGTTTGTTTTGTTTGCTTAACCTAGTGTCAATTAGAATCCTTTAAGCAAGAGAATTTAACTTGCCAAAAAAGTACCCTTTAGAAATGATTGTTAATAGCTTGATAATCGGTAAATTTCATGCATGATAAAAGGAGATCATATGAGATATATCTTTTAACATGATATGGATAGATTATATTGATTATCTGTAATTGCATACTTGATAATATTATGGAAAATTATAACTTATAAGAGCTCTATAGAAGGTAACCTATTTATGTGTACAGGATAGGTTTCTCCATAGAAAATATGATTTAAGATGACGCTTGTAGGATATTAGGATGTTAAACTGTTAAGTGGAGGAAAGGCAGGGGGACTGAGTGGAAATATATTACAAACATATTTTTAAAATAACAAGCACAAATATGTGAGAAGAATTTTCAGGAAGCTGCAAATCACTCAGCATAGCGTGGGTTTAGGACTAAAGATTACACTCAGTGTAAGCTGAAGTCAAAATATGAAGACATTTCTAACTTCTCTGAACCTTAGTTCCATTTCAAAACATGCAGTTAAGAACGGTATCTTTCCTGGGCTTCCCTGGTGGCGCAGTGGTTGAGAGTCCGCCTGCTGATGCAGGGGACACGGGTTCGTGCCCCGGTTCGGGAAGATCCCACATGCTGCGGAGTGGCTGGGCCCGTGAGCCATGGCCGCTGAGCCTGCGCGTCCGGAGCCTGTGCCCCGCAACGGGAAAGGCCACAACAGTGAGAGGCCCGCGTACCGCAAATCTTTCCTGTAGAGTTTTGTGAGCCTTAATACAATTTATGGAAAGTGCTCTCCCAAATGCTCAGTAAATGGTATTGCATTTATTTATAGGGATAATGAATTTATGTGAATCTCCTAGTATATCCCCCAGATTGTCAACTTTGTTTTAAATACAATTTTTGTATTATAAAAACTAGTTATGTAAGCAGTACATTTGAATCTTTTCAATAAAACGATA
The DNA here is from genome assembly GCF_963455315.2 of Globicephala melas. Classification (NCBI taxonomy): domain Eukaryota; kingdom Metazoa; phylum Chordata; class Mammalia; order Artiodactyla; family Delphinidae; genus Globicephala; species Globicephala melas. The sequence continues at coordinate 38,279,963 of NC_083317.1, forward strand.
TTTTCTTAGAGGAGATCATCTGTTGCGTTATCGTTTGTCTGAGAAGGTAGGCAAGACTGCCCTCTAGTGGTTGTATCTTAGAACTGCAGACATACGGTCCTCATAGTTGAGAAAGGGTTCAAAGTGGTGCCAGATTCAAACCACATGACAGCTTCACTTGAGAACAAAGAACATCTGACAATTGCTGGAAACATGAAATCTGAATTCTTGCCATATAGGTTCTCTCAAAGTCCTGAGTCTGACAGATATTTCTAAAGATGAGTTTAAAGCAGTGCTTCCCAAAAGCCACCTTCAAAATGGTGAGATCTCATTATATGCACACATACCTATATATATTTGTTTGTATAATATGTTTTTCATCACTTGGAAGTACTGTCTTTTGTAAACTGTTAATAACAGTACCTTGTGGCTCTTCTTGTTTGTTTATTCATTTGGATTTTTTTTTAACATCTTTATTGGAGTATGATTGCTTTGCAATGTTGTGTTAGTTTCTGCTTTATAACAAAGTGAATCAGCTATGCGTATACATATATCCCCATATCTCCTCCCTCTTGCATCTCCCTCCCACCCTCCCTATCCCACCCCTCTAGTTGGTCACAACCACCGAGCTGATCTCCCTGTGCTATGCAGCTGCTTCCCACTAACTATCTGTTTTACATTTGGTAGGGTATATATGTCCATGCCACTCTCTCACTTCGTCCCAGCTTATCCTTCGCCCTCCCCATGTCCTCAAGTCCATTCTCTATGTCTGTTTCTTTATTCCTGTCCTGCCCCAAGTTTCTTCAGAACCATTTTCTTTTCTTTTTTTTATATTCCATATATATGTGTTAGCATACGGTATTTGTTTATCTCTTTCTGACTTACTTCACTCTGTATGACAGAATCTAGGTCCATCCACCTCACTACAAATAACTCAATTTCATTTCTTTTTATGGCTGAATGATATTCCATTGTATATATGTGCCACATCTTCTTTATCCATTCATCTGATGATTAACACTTAGGTTGCTTCCATCTCCTGGCTGTTGTAAATAGAGCTGCAATGAACATTGCGGTACATGACTCTTTTTTTTTTTTTTGGTGGTATGTGGGCCTCTCACTGTTGTGGCCTCTCCCGTTGTGGAGCACAGGCTCCGGACACGCAGGCTCAGCAGCCATGGTTCATGGGCCTAGCCACTCCGCGGCATGTGGGATCATCCCGGACCAGGGCACGAACCCGTATCCCCTGCATCGGAAGGCGGACTCTCAACCACTGCATCACCAGGGAAGCCCACATGACTCTTTTTGAATTATGGTTTTCTCAGGGTATATGCCCAGTAGTGGGATTACTGGGTTGTATGGTAGTTCTATTTGTAGTTTTTTAAGAAACCTCCATATTATTCAATTTACATTCCCGCCAACAGGGCAAGGTGGTTCCCTTTTCTCCACACCCTCTCCAGCATTTATTGTTTGTAGATTTTTTGATGATGGCCATTCTGACTGGTGTGAGGTGACACCTCGTTGTAGTTTTGATTTGCATTTCTCTAATGATTAGTGATGTTGAGCATCCCTTCATGTACTTGTTGGCAATCTGTATATCTTCTTCGGAGAAATGTCTATTTAGGTCTTCTGCCCATTTTGGGATTGGATTGTTTGTTTTTTGATATTCAGCTGCACGAGCTGCTTGTAAATTTTGGAGATTGATCCTTTGTCGGTTGCTTCATTTGCAAATATTTTCTCCCATTCTGAGGGCTGTCTTTTCATCTTGTTGATGGTTTCCTTCTCTGTGCAAAAGCTTTTAAACTTCATTAGGTCCCATTTGTTTATTTTTGTTTTTATTTCCATTTCTCTAGGAGGTGGGTCAAAAAGGATCTTGCTGTGATTTATGTCATAGAGTGTTCTGCCTATGTTTTGCTCTAAGAGTTTTATTGTGTCTGGCTTTACATTTAGGTCTTTAATCCATTTTGAGTTTATTTTTGTGTATGGTGTTAGGGAGTGTTCTAATTTCATTCTTTTACATGTAGCTGTCCAGTTTTCCCAGGACCAGTTGTTGAAGAGGCTGTCTTTTCTCCATTGTATATTCTTGCCTCCTTTATCAAAAAGATAAGGTGAGCATACGTGCGTGGGTTTTTCTCTGGGCTTTCTATCCTGTTCCATTGATTTGTATTTCTGTTTTTGTGCCAGTATCATACTGTCTTGATTACTGTAGCTTTGTAGTATAGTCTGAAGTCAGGGAGCCTGATTCCTCCAGCCCTGTTTTTCTTTCTCGAGATTGCTTTGGCTATTTGGGGTCTTTTGTTGTTTCCATGCAAGTTGTGAAACTTTTTCTTCTAGTTTTGTGAAAAATGCCCTTGGTAGTTGATAGGGATTGCATTGAATCTGTAAACTGCTTTGGGTTGTATAGTCATTTTCACAATGTTGATTCTTCCAATCCAAGAACATGTTATATCTCTCTGTCTGTTTGTATCATGTTTAATTTCTTTCATCAATGTCTTACAGTTTTCTGCATACAGGTTCTTTTGTCTCCTTAGGTAGGTTTATTCCTAGGTATTTTATTCTTTTTGTTGCAGTGGTAAATGGGAGTGTTTCCTTAATTTCTCTTTCAGATTTTTCATCATCAGTGTATAGGAATGAAAGAGATTTATGTACCTTAACTTTGTATCCTGCTACTTTACCAAATTCATTCATTACCTCTAGTAGTTTCCTGGTAGGATCTTTAAGATTCTCTATGTATAGTATCACATCATCTGCAAACAGTCACAGCTTTACTTCTTCTTTTCTGATTTGGATTCTTTTTATTTATTTTTCTTCTCTGATTGTTGTGCTTCTCTGATTGTTGTGGCTAAAACTTCCAAAACTATGTTGAATAATAGTGGTGATAGTGGGCAACCTTTCCTTGTGCCTGATCTTAGAGGAATGGTTTCAGTTTTTCACCATTGAGAGTGATGTTGGCTGTGGGTTTGTCATATATTGCCTTTATTATGGTGAGGTAAGTTCCCTCTATGCCTACTTTTTGGAGGGTTTTTATCGTAAGTGGGTGTTGAATTCTGTCAAAAGCTTTATCTGCATCTATTGATATGATCTATGGTTTTTCTCCTTCAGTTTATTAATGTGGTTAATCACATTGATTGATTTGCATATGTTGAAGAATCCTTGCATTCCTGGAATAAACCCCACTTGATCATGGTGTATGATCCTTTTAATGTGCTGTTAGATTCTGTTTGCTAGTGTTTTGTTGAGGATTTTTGCATCTATGTTCATCAGTGATATTGGCCTGTAGTTTTCTTTCTTTGTGACATGTTTGTCTGGTTTTGGTATCAGGGTGATGGTGGCCTTGTAGAATGAGTTTGGGAGTGTTCCTCCCTCTGCTATATTTTGGAAGACTTTGAGAAGTATAGATGTTAGCTCTTCTCTAAGTGTTTGATAGAATTTACCTTTGAAGCCATCTGGTCCTGAGCTTTTGGTTTTTGGAAGATTTTTAATCACAGTCTCAATTTCAGTGCTTGTGATTGGTCTGTTTATATTTTCTATTTTTTCCTGGTTCAGTCTCAGAAGGTTGTGCTTTTCTAGGAATATGTCCATTTCTTCCAGGTTGTCCATTTTATTGGCATAGAGTTGCTTGTAGTAATCTCTCATGATTCTTTGTATTTCTGAAGTGTCAGTTGTTACTTCTCCTTTTTCATTTCTAATTCTGTTGATTTGAGTGTTCTGCCTTTTTTGTTTTTGATGAGTCTGGCTAATGGTTTATCAGTTTTTTTTTATCTTCTCAAAGAACCAGCTTTTAGTTTTATTGATCTTTGCTATTGTTTCCTTCATTTCTTTTTCATTTATTTCTGATTTGATCTTTATGATTGCTTTCCTTCTGCTAACTTTGGATTTTTTTTTTGTTCTTCTTTCTGTACTTGCTTTAGGTGTAAGGTTAGGTTGTTTATTTGAGATATTTCTTCTTTCTTGAGGTAGGATTGTATTGCTGTAAACTTCCATCTTAGAACTGCTTTTGCTGCATCCCATAGGTTTTGGGTTGTCGTGTTTTCATTGTCATTTGTTTCTAGGTATTTTTTGATTTCCTCTTTGATATTTTCAGTGATCTCTTGGTTATTTAGTAGTGTATTTTTAGCCTCCATGTGTTTGTATCATTCATTTGGATTTAATGTTCTAACTTTTCAAATGGACGAGTTGGCAGTCCTGTTTCAATTTTCACATTTTCTTTCCAAATTATACTTTCTCCCCAAACCAAAAATTTGAAAGTATTTGATCTCTTCATGTGAAAAATCTCCTTCATTGTATTTTATAGTGGTCCTTTGTGTTCACCAAGAGCCACTAAGAAGAGATAGTAACAATAGAATATATTTGTGAACAACATCCTATTTAGTAAACCAAAATAAAGACCATTGTAACAAAATTCTCCTAGATATCAAGTCTAGGAAAAATCATTTGTCTCTATCAGTGAACTGATAAACTTTCTATGTAGACAGTGAAGTCTGTATAATACATCTGAATGTTTTATTAATTGTTTCTCCATTTTTGCTGACTTAACAGTGGATTTTTCAGTTTACATTGTGGAGTTATCATTTATAATCTACTTACAAATTTGAGTTCCTTTTAGCTGTATTTTACATATTTTAAATATCTTAAGTTTAGCATTGAAGCTGTGAAGTCTATTTTTTATGATCGTTTTGCTGCTTTTAAAAAATAAAGTTTCTTAAGTATCCTGCAGTATTTCTTATAAATAGCCCTGTGTTAAATCAGACAAATAGAAGACATTTCTTAGAAAACAATACATATTCTGTTTAGAAAATACATGTCCACTTAGTCTCCCAAATTAGGACCTCAGTTCCACTGAAGAATTCTCCTCTGCTATTATAGGATTTATATAAACCTTCCTTTTTAATCTCTCCTCATTTTTCCCATTATACCTTTCATGTGCTGACAGAAAATCAGCATTGTTAGATGTGCTGATGATTACGTAGTAGTTTCAAAACAAAACTAAAAGTGCAAAAGAGTGTATTCTAAAAGGTAAATCAAAAGACACACCAATCATCCCCAACCAGCCCTCTACCATAACATCAAATGGATTGTGTGCAGTATCATTTTGAGATTAGGCATTGAGTTTTCCTTTAAAATAGGTTTTTATACTGATATGATAGAGACGTTTTGGTATGAGAGTTAAATGAGGTAAAAGACAGGGCAAAGGCCATACAATTTTTTTTATAACTCCCTAAATAGATGAAGACTAGAGTTCTTTTGTTTAACAGCTCTTCTAGAAGGTAAATTTATATGCAGTTCAAGCACTTGAAGCCATAATTTATTCGTCAGCATCACTTTCTCTAGCTATTCTTCATGAAATAGCATTATGATACTTTGCAATGGAATGATTGTGCAACCTGATATTACTTGTGTGTGCTGATAAAAGAGGAACGATGATTGTATTCTTATTCTTTTGCATACTATGAATTTAAATTTCAATTAAATCAGATTAGATATTCTGTTCTATGCCATCTTTATTTAACATTAGTGAGTGGTGATTAGTGTCTAATTTCGATTGCTATTGATGTCAGCTTTATACCCTCCCATCTGTGAATATAAAGCCAAGGCATTCACACATTTCCATTATATTTATTTGTATTTTGAGTTTACAGGGATTAAAATCTCTTAAAATTTAAGTGTGAAATGTTTCAACTTAAGAACCACTGTTTTCTAAACATTAAAGCACAAGGTCATATGTTGAAGTTTACAGCTGGTAAAAGTTTTGAGCTAATTTCAAGTTGTGTCTTATTTTCTCCTTAAAATGAATGAATGAATGAGTGAATAAAAGATCTTCTAAGTACCTTAAATTCTATGCTAATATCTAAACAATGATTTGCAAGATATTTATATTAAAGATAAATTGATTTGAGCAAATAGGTTTGAATCATGAACTTACTGTATAGTGTTTAAAACCTAATCCTTTAAAAATATAAAGCCTCCCTACAAACTTTCATCTTTCCTCATTTTTTCCCCTGTATTTTCTTTGCAGCCTACTGGATCCCAGGCATCCATTGACTCTAGGACTCTTTCCTTACTTCTCTTCCTTATCTCTCCCACATCCATTTGGTTCTACTCTCACTGCCTCAGTTTAGGGCCTGACCATCTCTACTTTTCTGCCTGCACCATCCTCCTGGATGGCATTTCTGACTAGCAAATTCATCCTCCACAAGGCTGCTAGATCAGCGTGTCTAAAACGTAAATTTAATCAGTGCACTCTATGGCTCCCCATTGCTTAATGATACAGTCATGTTTGTGAAAATAGAATGAGATAGCTATTGATTTATTCCAGGTAATTATACTTACTTTGATTTTGAGAGCATAATGGCAAAATTAAGTCTCAGAGTTACTGAAGCAATGCCATAAGCCAAAGGATGTAGGAAGTAAATATGGAAGTAGCTATTGATGTTAATTAGGTTTTGACTACTTCAAAGAAACCAGCACAGACCAAATCTCATTATAGTTAGCAGCATTAGACTAGACATCTGTATATTAGAAAAATTGTTCAAAAGTCCGTGGTTGCAGAGAAATCAGGTCAGTGCTTTGTGACCACATAGAGGGGTGGGATAGGGAGGGTGGGAGGGAGACGCAAGAGGCAGGACATATGGGGATATATGTATATGTATAGCTGATTCACTTTGTTATAAAGAAGAAACTAACACACCATTGTAAAGCAACTAACTCCCATAAAGATGTTAAAAAAAAAAAAAAAAAGACAATGGGCTTCCCTGGTGGCACAGTGGTTAAGAGTCCACCTGTGAATGTAGGGGACATGGATTCGAGCCCTGGTCCAGAAGGATCCCACATGCCATGGAGCAACTAAGCCTGTGTGCCACAACTGCTGAGCCTGCACTCTAGAGCCTGTGAGCCACAACTACTGAAGCCCGCATGCCTGGAGCCCGTCCTCTGCAAAAAAGAGAAGCCACCACAATGAGAAGCCCGTGCACCACATCAAAGAGTGGCCCCTGCTCTCTGCAACTAGAGAAAGCCCGCGTGCAATAACAAAGACCCAACACAGCCAAAAATAAATAAATAAGCAAACAAACAAATAAATACATTTATTTAACAAAAAATCTGTGGTTGTCCCTCTTTCTATGTAAGGCAACAGACTTACTGCTGGTAGTCAGGAAGCTGGGTGATAAACTGACTCTCTTTCATTCCTCCCCTTAACTAACTCTCCTTCATTTCTCCCCTTAACTAGCTGACAGGTCCCTTCCCTGTTTGCTCCCTTAGTCTCTACATCTGTCAAATGGGGATTGTAATACCTGACTTTCCTCCTAATGGAGAAAATGAGAAAGAGATGTCATATCACTACGAATCTAACAAAAACTAGAGTCCGTAATCATTTAATGCTGACAATGTATTTTCAGATATTTCAGGCCATTTGATTGTCACAATAAGACCATGTTTAAAACTCTATCAGATGCTAGACACCTTTTTTTTTTTTTTTTTTTTTTTTTTTTTTTTTGCGGTACGCGGGCCTCTCACCGTTGTGGCCTCTCCCGTTGCGGAGCACAGGCTCCGGACGCGCAGACTCAGCGGCCATGGCTCACGGGCCCAGCTACTCCGCGGCATGTGGGATCTTCCCGGACCAGGGCACGAAACCGTGTCCCCTGCATCGGCAGGCGGACTCTGAACCACTGCGCCACCAGGGAAGCCCTAGACACCTTTTAAATAACAAATATTTTGTAATGCCCTTGGTGAAAAATGAAAGTAACAGATAAGATTTCAATCTATATGAGATTTTTATATTCAGTACATATGAGATTTTATATTAGTATATGAGATCTGTAATAAAAGGAGTATTCAAAATTTTTAAAGTTACTGAAATTATTAAAGAAATAATATACTAGCCAGTTTCCTAATAAAACACATTTAAAATAATTGATGGTCTTGTGCAAAAAGAAAAGGGGGGGCTCAATATATATCTCTGACGGAAATAAATACATTTATGTATTTATGTGTGTGTGCATATCTGTATGTGTACACATACATCCTGTAGTATATGTATGTGTTTAATACACATATAAGAGGGAGTCATCAATCAGATTTCTTGGTCTACAGATACCTCAAATAGGTAAATATTTCTACTTAACTGAATTATTGTCAGTGGCTTTGACATCAAAATTATCAAGACAGCAAAGAATGAGTTACATAATCTTTTTCAGTTTATACCAGTTATTTAATAATAAATCATATTATTTAAAACTGGGAAGCTTTGAAATTTAGGCTATTTATTGACCCATTTAATCGTTTTAATTGTTTTCTACAATGCCATCAACCTAGAATTTAGATGCAGTTTCCCGTATTATATGTAGGAGAACATTATCTCCCTTGGAAACTGTCAAATTGTCATATGACACTTATGTTTTAATATTTTCTTTGTTCCATTTAGGAAAAAGAAAAAGAAAAAAGAACTTTTCTGATGCATCTTAGTTTGTGAGAAACTGTGGGTGGTAGTTTAAAAGGTGGTTAGAAAATTATCCCCTAAAGACATTTTAGGTTAAACAACTTTCAGAATAAGATTGGAACTAACCCAAAGGTATTGGAATGAAGGGGTGACATGGGTGGTAAAGGTGGCTTGTGGCTAGAAACTAATTAGCATTGAATAAATTACTAATCAAATTTCCTTTTTCAAATATAGATATGATTTATTCCAGGGAGGGTCTTGGTATAATTGACCTAAATATTGGCCTATTTTTGCTATCTTTCTGGTATCAAATAAAAGATTTTTGATAAATGGAAATTTGTCAAGTGACTTTTCTAATATTATTTTATTAACAAATTTATGTTTCTGTTAAAATATAATGTATAGCAAATCTAATTATAAAAATTTTGCAAAATGCTCTCTAAATTTTTGTTTGTGATAGTCTTGAGTTAGTTTCATATTTCATTTGTGAGAATTGAGTGATTTAGTACTTGTAAAGCAGTCTAGAACAAGGTTTGTCAAATGCTAAGTGCTCAAAATGTTAGCTATTATTATTAGTTACATGTAGATTCATTCCAATATATAAAGGTGTATATTTCTATACATAAGCATTTTAAAAGAGTAGTATATTACATATCCAGCATGGCTTTTGGGGTTTTTTGCTCTTACATGTTCAGACTATTGAACATTAATTATCATTATATGGAATATTTCCATAGATTACTTTTTAAGTGATTTCTTTTCACACTACTTTTTAGAAACATGTCTATTTTTCTGCAGTAATTTCAGTCACATGAATTTACATTGTATATAAATCTGTTCTAATAGTAGTTAAATATCAAATATCTATATTTGAATGTTTTTTCAAAATATTTTCATTGCATTCTTTCATTCATCAGACCAACAAACAACAGTGGTATTATGTATTGAATATCTGTGTAGATATTATATATCTATTGTCTGTGAACAAATAGTTATAACATCCCTTTTAGGAAATAAGCTAACATCTAAAGAATGAAACATATGAGTAAAAATAATTATCATCTCTTGTCATAATTACTAAGCAGAGATATATAAGAATTAGAACAAATCCTTCCTGAAGAAGTCAGAGTTTCTTCAAGGAAAAGGAAAGGTCTTGTGGGTAAATAGGGATTTATAAAGCAAAAGAATGAAGGGAAATGTTAGGAAGAAAGCATATTTCAAGAAATCTAGTCATTTAAAGAGCTTGATTTTTTAATATATATATTTGCAACCGAATTACAAACAATCCTTTGTTAAATTACTTTTCATTTAAGAAGGTTTTGGAATTGAACTCTGTAACACTTGAGAGCTTGCCCAATAATCCCCAGAGCAGAATAAACTTGCTTACACGTGGAAAAGCTGGGCTATCATACCTTTATTTCCCAGTGATTTGATAATTACCCGGACAATTTTGAGACAAAAGTAGAGCCAAATAAAGACGCTATTAGACATTGCAAATGCTTAGTGAGCTGTATGAGTATTTAGGCTTCAAAGAAAGGTGAAATGAGGGTTTTAAGGTAGTCTGGTTAAGATGAATTTTAAACCGTGGTATTTAATTTGCAGTAGTTATTGCAGAGTTACTCAATAATATTTTGAGGAAAAAATAGAATAAAATAAAATAAAACAAAGCATGAAAGGTAACAATGAGCTAGAAATAATAATTAGATAAATCAAATGAATCCAAAAGTTGTTCAGGCAGGTGGTAAATGATTAACTTGTTATGCTGGGTAAACAGAATTTTTAAGATCTTTTATTACAAAGGTAGTATGTAAGCACTGTCTTAGTCAACTTGGGCTGCAATAACAAAATACCATGGACGGGTGGCTTAAACATCAGAAATTTATTTTCTCACAATTCTGGAAGCTAGAAGTCCAAAATCAGGGTGCTAGCATGGTCAGGTTCTGGAGAGCTCTCTTCCTGACTCCTAAGTGGCTGCCTTCTTTTCTGTGTCCTCACCTGGCAGAGAGAGAGAGCGAGTGAGCGAGCAAGCTCTCCGGTGTCTCTCATTCTAATTCAGCATGACTGTTCCACTCTTCTGACCCCATGCAAACCTAATTAATTCCCAAAGGCTTCATTGCCAAATACCATCACATTATGGGTAAGGCTTCAACATATGAATCTGAGGGTGATACAATTCAGTCCACACCAAGCACTTAAAGTAGGGTTATCAGCATGAGTGAGCTAGTTATCTTGGGAAGTCTTTGGACAGAAGATGGAGAGCTAGTAGAGTGAATTAGTGTGTTGGTGACCATTGGCCTTCTCTAGGCATGTTTCCTCATTTATAAAATAAAGGTATTAATGATACCTACCAAAAAAGTGCTTAGGACTGAAAGAGATAAAGTGTTTAAGTGTTTAGACAGTGCCTGGAACATAGGGAATTCTAGATAAATGTTAGTATATATTATTTAATGTTTTTTCTATATGTTAATAAGAATAATTAAAATGAATGCCTAAACTTTATGAGAACTTTAACCAGAACACTTTCAAAGCCCTCACCGACTTAAGGTATCCCTTGGCAGTCTCTGAACCTGAACGTCTCCCATACCGCAGAAGCAACTATTATAAAAGCTCTAACGTGTCTCAGATTTGTGTGAGTTTATAGATTTGGGACTTCCTTTAATTAATGGAGTCTTCATTTAGTCAGTCAGTTTTGTATAAATAGTCTTTGAAAGACAGAATTAGATATTTTACTAGGTTTTTATTGAAGTTAAAATATAAGCACAGTATATCAGCTAGCAAAGGCTAATTTAACCAGATTCACAAAATTGTATTAGAATTGAAGTTTTAAGTTAAGGATTCCTTTCTGGAAATGACTTTCCTGCTAAAGCAATAGTAAGGGGCCAAGGGAGGGAGAAAGTTAAAACAATACTTGTGCATATCTCAAATGTTTAAAATATCATCATACAAAGAGTAAACTCAATATATGAAAAGCATTCAAGACACAGTAGAAAGTGAGCAAAGGATTACATCAGAATCATTCTAGAGGATTGAACCTAAATGTTAAAGATATCATTAGGATTGTAGAGAAAGATGTTTTAATAGATTGTTATTAAAGTGTGGAAGTTTATAGTGTGGAAGTTTAAAGTGTGGAAGTGTGTTGTCAATAGAAGCTCCTAGGTGGTTAACTCTGGGAAAAGATAGGAATTTCGACATAAACCAAGACCAGATGTCAAAAATAAAGCTACCCGTGTCAGACATTGTTAATCCACCATGAAAAAACTGAGCACACAAGATAAAACATTTGCTCCAGTAAAACTAGGGTGTATTCCTAAGTAATGCATTCTTTCATGAATTTAAGCTAGGTGTCACCTCATCCATGTACCAAATTAAGTGTCTTAGGTAAAGAATTTAGACCTTACAGTCTTAGGAAAACTGCCCTGGTATAACTTGCCCTGAACATCTACTGAAGTTAGGTGACAATATTGGAATCACTGGTGAGTCACACTAAATAGTACCTTCTCTGATCCTTGAGGGTGCACGTCTTTGCTTCCCTTGCTTTAACCTGGTATCAAATGGCTGTCCCTATCCCATGAGCTTCTTTGCCTTTCAAGAAGTGCCTCTTCTGAGAAATATCCACAATGACAAGAAATAGCATGCCCATAAAATTGTGTGAATTGATCTAAATTCAATGGCAAAGTCTCAAGAGTGGGTAATTTGTAAAATCCAAAGCTGACTCAATTCAGAAATAAAATGCATCACAGTAAATAATGCATCCTTCACCTATTACAATGTAATTTCCACAAAATATGACTAAAAAACCTGAATTGGTAGCAGAAAGATACAATTTGTTAAAAATCTGGCCATTCTTGATGGTGCATAGAAAAACTTTATTCTAAAACTCTGATGTTTTAATTTCAGTAGAGCTGGAAGGTGAGCTCTGTGTGGTTAAGGATGCAGAGATGATGTTTAAAAAGCATGCCTGCTAGTTGACTGGAGGGAGAATGCTCACCCAACACTGACAGTTAAGTTTATGATACCAGTGTTGCAAGAGGGAGAACTGAAAGCAAGCAGCAATGAGAGCCAGCAGATCTGCATTAACATTTTATACATTGAATTTAATAATGTATTCTTCATGCTAAATAACTTTCTGAAACTTATTTCGTCTGATTTGAGATATGATTTGAGAACTGCCAATATGTTAGGCAATCTGCTGCAAAATTGTCTGTTTTCATCTAAGTACCTCTGCATCATCTTTAGCTCCGCTGTGTACTGATTTTTTTTATGCAGCCCTACTCAGCAAATCATAGAGCTTAAATTTATGTTTCCAGTGGCAACAGTATGCTAGAGGGATTACTTTAGCTACATTTTGAGGCCATAGGCAAAGGTACATATCAACATTAGGGCAGACACTATGGTATGTGTAAATAGTGCACCTGCACAGAGAACCAATTAGATTAGACTGTAAAAGCAGGACACTGAGTGGTGGATAACTGCCCACCTGGTGGGATTTCCAGAGTCCTGGGAATGCCTGTGCATTCCACTTACTGCTGGCTGATGCATTAAATACGTTACTGGTAAAAGTTCATCCGTTTTAGTCTTACGTTTCAGAAAATGCTATCCCTATCCCTATTAAAATATAAATGCCACAGGGAGGATTAAAAGGCTATAAATTATATTAGACACATACAATTTCATATGAATGGGCTCATCAGAGCCAGTCCTGAGAGAAGATTTTGATTAGGGAACTGGTGAGGGAATACCATAAATAAGAGAAATGTGTTTGTGTGTCAGTGCATGTGTGTGTAGGGGGTATGTAATGAACATTTCATTTTAATTACTTCAGTGTTCTACTAACTGCCCAGAAGTGAGAGTTGTAACCTCATTTGGGAGCTCCCATGTATTCCTGGTTTTGCTGCCATATTATTTGAGTTTTTGATTCTAAAAGCTGAATTATTTAGACAAAATGGTTTTGAGTTGAATCATTTCACTCTGGAAAGTAGTTGTGGTCCAGTAGAAAGCATAATAAAGTAATAACCAGTTCCAGTATTGCCTAGCTGCAGGACCATTTAACTATAGCCAGTCTATGATCAGGCTTCTGGCACATGACTTCCAAATCTCACAATTGCTCCTGCTTATGATACCATGTGCTTTGCCAGTATCTTATGCTGGTTTCCCACTGGTCTTGATCCTTGGCCGAACTTGGTGTATAAATATGACAATAATATCTGAACATACATATTGAAAATATAAAGATGAAAACAAAAAGAATAATTTTAACATTGACATATATTTGCAGTTTCATCTTTGCCTCTGTAAAGAAAAAAATGTTAAATTATTTTGAAACGCATTGTTGCTATTTGAAAATAAAAATAGGAACAATTATAATCATCAAGAAAATCCCAGCCAAATTATATAAAACTTAGTAGAGTTAAGGTTGAGAATTTATGAAATGACAGTAAATATAAAGAAGGAGTAAGAACATAAAGCTGAATGTATGTTAATGTAAGAAGTGAATAAAATGTAGAAATGGAAATAAACTGATCAGATTTAAGGGTAAATGCCAGTAGGTTAGCCTGGGCCCAAGAAGAGAATTTGGAAGTATGAGTGTTGCTCCAAGATTAGAGATAAGAAAAGAGAAATGTGGCACAAAGTATATCTTAAGAGACAGTTTCATGAAAGTGTATTTAAGAACAGACTCATGAAGTGTATGTTTTTTTTTAGATGAGAATAAATTTGATATGAAGCTGTTAGCTTAGTGATCATTGAAAGTTCACATAAAAAGGAACTTTCTATAAAGTTTACCAGAATCCAGGTTAAAACACTTTTAAAATAGGTAGAGCCAACCAGAGGACTGGAAAATTATCTAGGGAAATATATTCTGCTAGTTACATCTATACTGAAGTAGCCTTTGACATATTCCCAAAGACCATGCTTTGGTACAGAAAATAATTGGTCATAAATATCAAGGAATGAAGTCTTGAGGCAACAAGTGTGAAAGCTGTAAGAAGGTAAATGTTTCATTGTGCTTGACCACAGTGAACTCATTACCTAAATAATTCAAACTTCCAGATTGAAAGCAAGAAAATCACTAGGACAGGTAAATGGACTAGAAAAGTAAACACATGGTATGTTAGAGTGAATTGAAAGAATATTTGAAAGAAAGACAAAGAAAACAATTTTATTTACTGGGTACTGTGACAATAAAACAGCTAATTATATGAATTCCATTTTAAGTAAGAATGAATGTTTTCAGAAATGTTGTAGACTTAAAAGGAACATATGGGGGGAGGAATTAAAGGAAAAACATTGAGGGAAAAAATGGGTGAAAAGGGTCTGAAACATAGGTGATAAGGAGTTGTTTGCTAAGCACAAAAGGAATAAATGTTATGAAATAGAAATTGGCCTGTTGACAAAGACAGTGTCCTAAGAGGAAGCTAAAGCAATTGGTCTTCAACAAAAATAAATTTAATGTTAATTGAAATATTTTCATACTATAAGCAAAAGAGAACTAGGAAGAACTTTTAGGTTACACTATACCCAATATTTTTTTAAATGAACATCAAATTAAAATATTTGGGAACTCAAATTTTCCTTTGTTTGTAATGTTTCTGGTGAGTTGGTCGATTGGTATTTTGGAGCTCTTAAGCTAGGATGATTCTGATTTGCGGTACCTTTTATGAGGAAAACATGAGTTCATTGCAAAGCAGTAGCACTGTTTTTGCTTAGTAGTACTTCAGTGTAAGTCACTTTCCTGAAAATCAACAGGGACAGTGGGAAACTTGTCCCTGCTTTTCTAGTTTAGAGGTTTTGAGTCTGTTATTCATCTGAGCAGTCAGATATTTTGTTTTGCCTTTAATTCCAACAAAACAACCTTTCCTGGATGCTAAAATTCTGTACACTCTACAAATCTGTGAAAATTAAAAAGAATTGAAGATGATCCATTTTTTTAGTGTCTGTACTTTTGAAAGTCTGGACAAGTAGGAGTATATTTAAAATGCAAATATTATACTGAGATGCTGAAATAATTTACATTCTGAGACAGTAGTTTAAATATAATTGCATTACATTAAAACACAGTTGGGTTTATCGTGTGATATAAATTTGGTTTATTTCCTACAGATTTTTGGTGACTAGGATTTTGTTTTGATCTTGTAGTATATACAGAAATTTCACAACCATCTCTTATAATTGGTGAAGCTTTAGCAGCAACATTTGTAAACACAAGGGGATGTTTTCACTTTTTAGTAGGGGAAGAACAGATGGTTGGGATTAAGGGAATCACTCCTTCGTGTTTAATAATGCAGCAGGGAAGGCAGTGGCAAGCTAACTTTTCACCAAGAGAGAATCATTTTTCAGAGCATCAGCTGGATCTTTCCTAGCTAGAATAGAGCCCCTTCAGATGTGTACCATCTGCATGGGAGTGAGTCACACCAAAAGATCTAATAATATTTGTAAAGTACACTTTGTTCCCAATGAATTCTATATAGAGAAAATAATCTCTGTATTTGATGGAAAGGAGTGGTGAGGAGAAATTTGCATGTGAGTAGAGGACTTGTGGATAGAAATTCAATAAGACAATAGAAAAGGCATAGACCAAGCAATCAAATATATAGGAAGCCTAAATGTTTTTAGGTAATATTTTGAATCTATTGCAACATATAGAAAAAAATCAATAGAAAAAAATGATTATTTTAAGAGACATTATTTGAGTATAATTTTAAAAATTTAGAGTCATCCAGAAAACTTTTAGAAAAGAGGAAATTTATAATATGATTAAAAATTATAAATTGTACATTGAGTATAACAGAATAGGAAACAAAATATTAGTAAACTATATTATTATGTAATACACCAACACAAGAGAAAAATTATAGATAGAAAGTTTTTAATGACCACAGATGTTCATTGTAATTGATCCTTATTATAAAGAATTTGATATACTGAAGATCAAGTGAATCGCTCAACACCTACAGTGTCACATCCACTACTAAGAAAAATGCAACACAACTGAGCCATTTAAGGGATGTCTCAGTTTAATTGTTCAATACCAGATTCTAAAAAAGCTGCTTTCAAACCATCAGTGATATGAAAGGAAGGAAAAACTGTAACCACAGAATCAGCAACCAAACAGATATTGGCCCGAAGGAAGCACAAATTGGAGCATGGAATTTAACTCTTTTTCATAGTTTTGGGTCAGCAATACTTTTATAACTAGGCCTTTTATAAAAAAGAAAAAGCATGTGTTGTGGTGAGTATGATATTCTCATAACCATGGATTTCGGCATGACTGTAACTAGAGAAATTGCCTTAATAAGAATTTTATGAGTCCTGCATTTAAAAGGGACTTCATAGAGCCTGTACTCCATCTGCTTGCAAGTGCTTTACCTGTGGCCAGTATCATATAGCACCTTGGTTTAAAAGAATATTTTTTCCTATCATTTGAAAATAGTTCTTAAATTTTCAGGGATTTTTCTCAATATACAGCCTAAGCTTAGCTTTTTAAAAATGAGATTCTATTTGTTTGAAAGTGTAGGCAATAGAATAAAAAGAAAAATAAAATCAGCATCCTTTTTTCCCCCTTGAGTAACAATCCAGCCAATTGAAATTCCAGAGCCTTAGTTTCTTCATCTATAAAATGAACAGAGTGAATCAGATGATTATTGATATACTGCTCATTAAAAAATTTACATAGCTGTACTCTTAGTCTTCTTGAGGGATTTCCATAGACTCTTAGAGTATTTCGTATGAACAAAGGAATTGTTCGAGAAATCTTCATTGAGATCTTAAAAAAAAGCAAATATATGTAAAAAAATGTGTGAGAGACATTTTGTATAGACAAAATAAACAAATGCACATATATAAGACCATGGGTGCTGCTGTGATTAATAAAATAAAAATTACTAGTTTCTAAAATATCTGATATAAAAATGAACAAATTTGGATGTCTGTCAAATTTCTGATGCTCAAATAGGGATTTTTATACTTTAAAAGGCTTTGAATCTTTACATTATGGAATGCTAAGCAGGAAGGAATCAAATGAGAAAATTTACACTATCTGTTAGCTGGGTCAAGGACTCTTTCCAAATACTTGAAATAATTCTCTTTGTCACCTGTTTCCTAATATGAATAGAGGGAGGCACAACTGCAGAAACACAATAGAGATTTATTTCTGTTTATCATTAGACAAATTAATATAGGTTAATTGAAGATTAACATTGGAGTTGTATCAGCCAGATAGAGTGGAGGGGAAAAGAAGGTAAAGCAGATTATAGTTAAATATCCCAAGGATATATTTATATTCTGGCCATGGCTGGTTATGAATAATATAAAATTAGGAATAATAAAATATAAAAATTCTAAGGATTAAATAACCAAAATGACTTAATTTATTTACTTAAGTGAAAATATAGAAATAGAACTCACAGGAAATTCAGTAGCCATTTTAAATATGATAATTATATTTTTCACGCTTTGGAATGGAGGCAGTAGGGAGTCATTTTGTTGCTCAAGAGTGGCTGGCAGGGACATGAATGGTTAAAATTAGGAATGTTTTCAAAAGTCAGGAAGAAAGCACAAGAACCAACTGTGTGTGAGTTATGTGTTTGTGTGTATGTGTGTTTGAAGTAAAAGAAATATGAAAGAGATAATCTATTGTTGTTTAAGTTTTTGTTTAAAGAAGATGGGGTAGGTATAAGCAATGTTACTAGAAATGCAAAAAATAGAGAACATAGAATAATACTGGTTACTCTGTGATTAGGGAGATATTTTTGTTTTTTAATAAACAAGGTATATTAAAAAACATGTTTTGCTTGTAAAACGCAATGACAAAGAGCCTAGCCTTTAAATTCTGTTGTATTTGAAATATTATAACCTGGGGCTGTGGGTTCATACATTAGCCATGCTTAAAGTAGGCTTGTTACTACTTGGCACCCTGAGTTTTAATGCAGCTTTTGTTGGCTTTAAACACTGAAACAAATAGAAAACAATCAGGCTCTAGTGACTTGGAACCTGGATAGCAGCCCAGCTTTCATTTATTAGGACCATGGGAAAATAAATTTAAAAGGGGAAAATTTTCAAATCTGCTTTTGGGTTACATTTAATAAGTACTTCTCCCAAGGATTTTCAATCCTTTTTTACTTCTGTTCATTCTGCTGGTTGATGATATAAATTATAGTAGGAACTAATGCATTTTAGGACTGAAGTGTCTGTTCAAATCATTCTTGGGGCTGAATACAGCAGCAGTATTTATAGATGATTTATAAATCATAGGGATTTATCTATTAGTGTAGCAGCTGCAGCTAGGTATGGAGGTATGTGCCCTAATATTCACCTTTAGATATCTTTGTGTTATTTAATAGTATATTCACTGCTCTGCTTTGTCCACTGAAGATTATTCTGAGAATTCTAATATTGTCCAATTGAAGGACATGGTAAGACTGGCAAAATATGCAAACAACTTACGGAACTATATTAAATTACTGTATTTTTCCATAGTTCTACCAATATTTGGCATATCCTTAATCTTACCATTTTGTGAGTAGTCTTTCAGTGAATGGCTTGTGAGAAATTAGTTATACTGGAAATGTAATTGTAAACAATTAGTTACCATGCATAGTATTACATATTATTCCTATAAGGTGGGTGAGAACTGTAAGAATGGTCCTGTTTTAAACACTTCAGATTCTGGATTATAATTGTCCAATGTTATATAAAACCAGTGATGAAAATAGAACCTTATACAGTTCTTGAATCTTCTTTGAGAGAAGGAGGGACCATATAGTCTAAGTTGAACACTTCCTAGAATATATCATTTCATTTTATCTACTGATTTCTCTGTTATAGTCTAGTAACTTCTCTTCTCTAGAACTATGTTTATCTTGCTCATAATTTTAAAAAGCCATATTTAAACACAATGCATAGTAATTCCCTCTTTTAATCAAACTACTAAACTAAGGTTTATTGTCAGTGATGAGGTCTTCAAATATTACCTTTTTTTCTTTTTGCCAGGAAGCTCTGGTAAATGAAAAAAAATCCCATTTCTATGAGAGAATTTTATAAATTATTAAAGCAAATTTAAAATATGAAACTAATTTTAGAATGTGTATTTGTATTTCTAAACTAGATTATCACCATACCAAGTTATATCTTGCAGTTTCTTCAACCTAAAGTAAATTTGGGGGCTATTTAAATTAATTACTGTTTGGTTTCTTACGGGATTATTATTTTATATTTTTGTTTTCGGCGTATTTATTTAATTATCTGCAAAATACATATCATTCATTCTTGACCCACATATATCTCTGTGACTCTATCTTCCTGTTGGTTTATTTACATACTTTATTACCTATTTCATTTTTTGACCATCAAGGCCCAACAGAGTAACACACTTTAGCTCTCTTATGAAGCATAATTCCCACCTTGATCTGAGTTTGTCACTAAGGAACCAAATGACTAATTCACAAATCAAGAATGAATTATTTTCAGTTAAATTCAGATCATGGGTTCTGCATGTAAGGAGCTTGGAAGTCACCACTCCATCTTAACAAGTAAAAATCTGCACAGACTGAAAAATCAACAACTCTTCCTGGATCCATAAAAAAGGGGAAAACACAAGGCAGAGTTCTCAAGTTTGGAGAGACAGGCAAATTCAAGATGTTGGGACTTAACCCAAGCAGAGACTCACAAGCAAAAATCGCCTTGAAAAATCAGTGCCAGGATAGGAAAACCTGAACTATAACTGTTGAAATGCTGAAGCTTAGTGTGTGCAAGTCTGAGAATTAAAAAACTCCAGGGGCGGCAACCATAAGGAGGACCTCACAATATTGTGGGTTTTACCCCCCAGAAGCTTGACCAGATTCCCACAGTAAATATCAGAGAAAAGTCCCCCCAGGCAAACAGAGAAAAGTACTCCCTCCCCACGTACTCCCTGACATTCCCATGGGGGAGGTGAAAGAAACCATTCTGAAATATACAGGGCACTTAACAAGGCCTGCCCTCAAGGAAAACTAGTTAACTGGAGCCAAACCTGCTGGGGTATGATCAGAGCCTAAGTGACCTGAGGAAGGGAAAAAAGCCTTCCTGTTCCATCTAAGTAAGGAGAAAAAACAAAACAACAACAACAGAAAACAACCCTGAGAAGGTACAGGATCCCTACTGACTGGGTGACTGAGACCTAATCATAGGAATATAGTATGCTTCCCCTCCCTATACATCTACACCACCAGATTATTAAAGGCCTCTCTGCATTATAGTTCCTTTTGCATAATCATTATGACCAACTTTCAAGAAAAAATATCACAGAGCATGACAAAAAGCAAAAAACACAATTTAAATAGATCGGGGCTTCCCTGGTGGCGCAGTGGTTGAGAGTCCGCCTGCCAATGCAGGGGACACGGGTTCGTGCCCCAGTCCGGGAAGATCCCACATGCCGCAGAGTGGCTGGGCCCGTGAGCCATGGCCGCTGGGCCTGCACGTCTGGAGCCTGTGCTCCGCAATGGGAGAGGCCACAACAGTGAGAGGCCCGCATACCACAAAAAAATAAAATAAAATAAAAAAAATAAAGAGACAGATCAAGCATCAGAACTAGACACAACAAAGATGTTGGAATTATCAGACCAGGAATTTAAAACAACAATTATTAATATGCTAAGTGTGCCAATGAATAAAGTAAACAGCATGCAGGAGCAGATGGTCAGTGGAAGCAGAGAGTGGAAATGTTAAGAGCCAAAAAGAAATACTAGGGATAAAAACACTATAATAGAAATGAAGAATGCCTTTGATGGACTTATTAGTAGACTGAACACAGCGGAGGAAAGAATCTCTGAGCTTGAGGATATCTCAATAAAAAATATTTAAAGGTGGAAAGCAAAAAGAATAAAGATTGAAAAAAAAAAAAACAATAGAATTTCCAAGGACTGTAGGACAACTACAAAAGTATTAATGAGAACACCAGAAGGAGAAGAAAAAGAGAAAGAGAAAGAAGAATATTTGAAATAATAATGACTGAGAATTTCCTCAAATTAATGTCAGATACCAAACCGCACATCCAGGGTTCTCAGAGAATGCCAAGCAGGATAAATGCTTAAGAAAATATTCCTAGAAATATCATCTTTAAACTACAGAAAATAAAAGGTAAAGATAACATCCTGGGGAAGCCAGAGGGGAAAAATACCTTACCTATAGAGGAACAAAGATAAGAATTATATCTGACTTACCTTTAGAAAACATGCAAGCAAGAAGAGCATGAAATATTTAAAGTGTTGAGAGAAAAATCCCACCAACCTAGAATTCTGTACCCTGTAAAATTATTCTTAAAAAATGAAAGTGAAATACTTTTCCCAACAAACAAAAATTGAAGGAATTTGTTGCCAGCAATCTGCCTTGTAAGAATTTTAAAAGAAGGTCATTAGAGAGAAGGAAAATAATATAGTTCAGAAACTAAGATAAACTAAGATTTAAAGTAAAAGTGCTTAAGAAAAAGTGAAGGTAAAATAAATGTTTTTTGCTTCTTAATCTAACAGATAACCATGTGTTCAGAATAATAACAACAGTGTATTCAACTGTGTATGCCTATGTATATGTATGTGTACATATGCTTATGTAGAAGCACCATGAACTGTACAAGGGACAAGAGGACAAAAAGATCAGTGGTTTTTAGGGGTGGGAGGTTAGTGAGATAAAATGGCAGAGCACAGAGGATTTTTAGGGCAGTGAAAGTATTCCATGTGATATTATAATTATGGATATATGTTATTTTACATTTGTCAAATCCATAGAATGTACAGACACCAAGAGTGAACCCTAAGGTAAGCTATGGACTTTGGGTGATTATAATGTGTCAATGTATGTTCATCCTTGGTAATAAAAATGTACCATTCTGGTGAGTGATGTGGATAACAGGAGAGGCTATACATGTGTGAAGGCAGGAGGTATATGGGACAGCTCTGTACCTCCCTCTCAATTTTGAGGTAAACATAAAACTGCTCTAAAAAATAAAGTCTTATAAAAGTTTCAGATCATAATGTAGAAATTTCATATTTTGTAGTAATGATTTGAAAGAAAAATGTTGATAAGAAAATAATAGTCTATGAAACATAACTGACAGCACTTGCTTTTTAAAAAATTAACAGCATTATTAAGGTATAATTGATACACAAAAAACTGTACAAATTTCCTGTTGCAAACTGACTTGTTTGGACATATATATACACATACCTATCAAACCACCACCCCAATCAAGGTAATAAACATATCTATCACCTTAGAAAGTTTTCTCATACTCACCCTTTTTAAATTGTGGTAAGAACAGTTACCAGGAGATCTATCCTGTACGAATTTTTGAAAGTGCCCAATACAGTATTGTTTACAATAGGCACTATGTTGTACAGCAGATCTACAGACTCTATCATCTTGAGTAACTAAAACTTTATACCAATTGAATAGCAATTCCTCATTGAAAATGCACATGCTTTCAAGCACTGTTAACCTCAAGCAAGATGGTAGAAGGTAGAACCCCTCACCAGTGAAAATTCCATAAGGAAAGGACTATATCATTCTACTTCTGAGACCCCTGTACCTAGCTTTGAATAGATGCTCAACAGACATTTGTATAATTAATAAATATATGAATAAAGGTTTCAGTAAAGTGAGGCTTCCATGTGATTCCTATTTTTTTTTTTTTATATGCAAGGCAGTAGTGGAGTTCACAAGCTTTGAGGCTCTCTTCTCAGCCTGGATTCCACCCCTGTTTCTTTGAGAATTGCTCCTTGACTGCCAGGGTTGGGTTCCACACAGTGATGCCTTATCTGCTTCCATGTCCTTAGCTAATCAGTGTAGGTTTAACTGTATTCAAATTGACCCATCCTGTTCTCATCTTGGGAATTGGTATTGGTATATAGAAATATCCTACACATGTGGCTAAAATGGTTAGATGTAAAGTCAGAAGTAGTAGGACAGTCATATTCTACTCTGTGAATTGAGAAGAGCACCCACCTACTGAAGAAAGAAACAGATGGAGTCCTGTGGCCTCCACGTCCTGACTCCAGATTCCAGTCTTCTCATGTGAAGATCAACTGTATTCATGAGGCGTTTATATCCTTACAACAAATTCCACTGTTTGCTCTCAAGTTAGGTCATTTTGGTTTGTGTTAATTGAAACCAAGCAAGTTTTAATATAATGATTAATGAAAAATATAATGACTAATTTTTTCCATATGCACTTAATAGCTAAGGGGACTGAAATTTAGAAAGGTGAAGTTTTGTACATGCAAGAAAAAGGGCAATGATAACACTAAAATCACATCTTTTGATCAATGTTTTTAATATTATACTATATGTCTTTGGACCAAAAAAAGTGACCTAAAAATTATTAGAGACAAACAACTGAAAATATGTTGAGAAATATTTTGTCCAGTTCCATTAAAGGGCAGAATAGTGGGGAATTATTCTTTCTGTATGTGATAGCAGCAAGTAATTATGCTACTTTTTTAAAACAATGCTTCAGTGGTATATGCTTCATTTTCTGTGTTATACAGATTCAGATATAGGAGATATATTTTGTAATATGTACATTTTGTTTCCTTTAATGTAGTTTGATTTATTCATCTATTGAATATACTCTAACTATATAAACTGGAATAGCCCAGAAACCTTCCAAATTTCCTTTATATGTTAATTAATTATAGCCTTGTATTGCCTATGATTCTAGTGGTATATTAGATACTATGGTGTTTTTGGAGAGAGGAGAAAAGAAATAATTTATATAACATTTCTAGAAAGGTGTACAAGATTGTCAAGAGATTAAAACTTACTCTATACAAGAAGTAACTCAATACAGGAAGCTTGTAAAACTCTCAGATCCATGTGGTACTTGAAAGGTTAGGTATCATCTTAAATTTATCTAAATCTACTTAGCACTACAGTAATGCTGTGCAGTAGTGCAAGATAACTGTACCTTAAATGTGCTTGTCTAGATAGGTGCATATCTTAAACGCTGTTTATTATTACAAGTCTGTATATAATGTATATATCTATCTCTTCGCAGCTCACATTTTTATTCTACATCCTGCTTCTGTGCTTTACCTGTGTAACACCGATATTTTAGTTTCCAATTCTCAAGAGATTGCATGATAGTGGAAAACAAATTATCAAAGCAATTACAATGTTTTCATACCTACAGGAGCTAGAAATCTCTGCTTTTAAAATTAATTATTAGTTTCAACTTCTGAAATATAGACAATGCTACAGGTACTCAATCAAGCTGTTAGAATGTGCTATTTTGAATCATAATGAAAGACATTTTTGTCAAAAGTGTATCTTAATATGTGAAACTATCAGAAAGATTTATCAGACTTCAATTAAAAAAATCATTAAAAGCAGCAAAGTTGATTAGAGGATTATTCTTCTTTTTGATAAAAAACAGTACAAATCTAATCACTGTCTGCTAAAAACTCAAATAATAGTACTGTTCATAATATATTTAATATTCCTTAAAAACATCTGTTATTTAGTTCGGAAAATATGTCTGAATGTTGAGAAACTTTAAACATTTACTTTTAATAACTTGTAGATAGGGGTTTTGGAATAAATTAAAATTACAGATTCTTTTTTTGTAAAATTATTTTAATCATTTCCCATATCACTTCAGATTATATCCTAGATCTAGCCAGGTTGATCTCTTAGCCTGGTTCTCTCATGTGCCTTCGGAGACACATTTTAGGAGACTTAAGACTGACACTGTGGTAGATATTTGTAAATTTGGATGTTGTGCTAATCACCAGGAAAAAAAAAAAAACACCAGATGAACATTCTGAAGACCCTTTATTTATTTATTTATTAATTTAAATTAGATCCTAGTTGACTTCAGCATTGAGGCTGGGCTTTAATCATGCTTTAGAAACTCTCACAGACCTCAGACCTTCCCATCTAACCAAAACCATATTAGAGATGTAGAAACCTGAAGCAGTCTTGAAATTTACCTAAAGATAACTGCCAGGCTCTTCCGGGATACTACTATCTCTGGAATTTCCAAACTTAATACTATTTTGAAGTTTTTAAACAACACTTATTTCTCCATTTGTGTCAGTTGCTCTATTTGCATATTCTATTGTAAAACATTTAGTATCCCACATATGGAATAAAATTTCCTTAAACAATAATTTAGTTTAAAAAAAAGAGCACTAAGGTATAGTGAAAAGAGTACTGCTCTGGTAATTACAGAATTTGAAAGCTAGCACTAGTTGTGTGTCTATTTAATTGGTCATCTTTCAAAATATATTTATTGACTTCAATATTATTAGTATGTGCCAGACTTTCTGTTCTAGGTGCTGATGATTCAGTAGAAAAATTAATTTACAAAATTCTGGCATTTAATGAGTTTACATCATAGCAATTATCCTTGTGGAAATTACTTAATTTCCATATTTATATGTATCTACTGTATCTGTCTTTTATGCATACATATACTTTAGATAGATATTTTAATCCAAATGTATTATAAATATATATGAGAACCTCTATAATATGCAAGCGAATGTTCATTTTATTGTTGAATTTTACTAATCAAATCATTCCTAACACTTTAGAGTCATGTCGAGCTTCCTATTTCAGTCCTGAGTTGCACAACAGAGAACTATTGTCTCTAGGTTTGCTGTTGTGTATCCCATGATAGCAATGACCTTTCTTTACTGTCATGTTGCATTTAGGAAAAGTATATGATTTGTTATCCACCTTAGGATTCTTTTCGGCAATGTAAACTATTCATTTTCTTTTATCCTTTGAGTTTGTTACCTCTTAGAATTACTTACCATAAAAGTTATATTTGTTACATAGCAAATGTTAGCTATTACTCTGACTAGAGGCCACTATTAGGACTTGGATATCATTTTTTTTTTTTTTTTTTTGTGGTACGCGGGCCTCTCACTGTTGTGGCCTCTCCCATTGCAGAGCACAGGCTCCGGACGCGCAGGCTCAGCGGCCATGGCTCACGGGTCCAGCCGCTCCACGGCATGTGGGATCCTCCCGGACCGGGGCATGAACCCGTGTCCCCTGCATCGGCAGGCAGACTCTCAACCACTGAGCCACCAGGGAAGCCCGCTTGGATATCTTTTAAGGGCTAAATTATATTATGGTTGGAATTACAGTCTTTTTACCTGAGATGGATCATAAAGATCATCTAGTACTATCCTATAATTTCACAAAGTGTTTAACCATCTAGCACAAGGTCACGTAGTCACTTGGTAGCAGAGCTGGAGCTATGTTCAGGGTCCAAAGCTCTTTCTACTTTCTTTCTGACGACAAAACTCATCATATATATGCATCAACATCGCTCCTTCTTACATCTTTCTTCCTGCTCCTAATGTTAACAGTGTACTGCTTTGGTATAGCATGTGATGCATTCTAACCATGTCGACCCCATAGTTATTCTCTGTCAAAATTATATTCCCTGAAAAAAATCACATGCTTTAAAAAATTAAGTTACCAACAAAATTATTATCATATATGAGAATAGAGGAATCTCCGTTGTAGCTGAGCAAGAGTCTGGTGAATGTAAAAACAGCTAAAATAACCACAAAATTTATGACTATTTCATGAAGCTGATGACTGACACTCTCAGTCTCATTGTTTTATTCTAATGCACAACTAGAATTAGCTGAACTTAACACAGGACAAAAAAAATTTATATTTTAAAGTGACTAGAAACTAAATGAATGGTTAATTTAAATTTCATCTTACAAAGTTTCAGGACAACTCTGGAAATTTTAAAAATATTTATTTCCACATATAGAATGAAACAAAAATAATTTCATTCAGAGGTATATCAGTAGAGTCTTAAAAGTAATAGAAATGTTTAAGACGACACAGTCCTATTGGACAGTAAAGCTTACTTGATAAGGTTTTTCTACTTTCAAATACAAATTATTCCTTGGTATGTCCTGATTTACGATATCTTTTGCCATTTTAAGCATCGTTATATGCTTGAATGCCAGCACATAGCCTGCTTCTTCATATTAATTAAGAATTCTAGAACCAAAAGGAGCTTTGATAATCATAGATTAATTTAGACATTTTCAGATGAACCAGTTGAGGTCCTAAGGGATTAGGTGGAACTGTGTTCTGTGAACTCCATTAGGGCAGGGACCATGCCAGTCTTGTTCCTTGTGCCTTGCATGCTGAAATAGAGTAAGTGCTCATTAAATATTTGTAGCATGATGTAATGAGTTAGTGAATGAGTGAACCCAATGCTAAGGCCTCTAAAACGAATGAAAATAAGTATTTTATCTGCTCCCTAAGAGACTTGATAGCTAGAATGCTTACGGTTTATATCCATTTGAGGTTCTTAGAACTTTGAACTTGGAATTTGCATACAGGAGTTGATCAGGAATTAGTATGCTAAAGTAAGGCAGTTTTTAAGTTCTGTGATTCATTGAATGCTATGTAGTTTTTCCCTGAAATACCACTAATCTTTAAATACCACACATAGCCAAATACAAGTGTAGTGCAAACATGCCTTTTGAACCGATATGAATTACTTTGAACATTTTTATCCATCTGCGTCACTGCTGTATCTATTAACATAGATTCTTTTGTGTTGACCCTATAGAATTGTAAAGATTAATTTTGTCAATCTAATTCAAGTTACTACTAAAACAGAATGGAAGGATAGTTAGATTAGGGGGAGGAATAGCAATTATGGTCATATCTCTTGACTTTGAAACAGTTCCACAGATACGATCACAAAAATTAGAGAACATAGAGGTATATAGAAACAGAGGTAAATGCCCTAGAAATCATTGAGCATATATATATGTTTACATTTATCTCTCTGTATCTGTCTGTCTATCTGATTTGTCATCTACCTATCTCTTCATTTTGGATGGAAACTAGGAATCAGTATACTGTGCATATGTATATATATGTATATGTCATTTGCTCTCAAATGAGATACAGCAGACATAAGATTGTGTGAAAATGATGTCTTTCTATAGTGAATATTTGGAAATATTTTTGAAATATGACTATTTATTAGAAGGGTATTTATTTTTAAAATATTGAAAATAACCCGTTCTTTTGCAATCATGACGCATTTATTCATGTAAGTTGTTTTTCAAACCATCTGAATTTTGTAACAAAGCATATGATAGGATATTTCTTAATTCCGTGGAATGTTTTTATTATTTTCATTATTTAAATAATTCCAATTTTGGATCAACTCACAGACCCAATTACCATATTTGTAGACAATAAAATGTTTCTTCAGTTTTTTCTTCTTTAGACTAATTTATACTAACTTTTTAAAGCTTTATGCCCAGGTTAATGTGTATTTGAATCTGTTTAATTTACTTTTTTATCTAGAGCGTATCCCTATGTGATTTCTCTACTTCTCTTTTGGAATTCTTTCTTTGTATTCATTTATTATGCATTAAACTCAGTAATTTTCATGAGTCTATTGTTCATATTACTTCAAATTCTCTCTTTAATTGTGTCAATTTTTCCATTTCTGTTTTCTTTAGTTGTTATCTTCACATCTTCTGTTTATGTGTTTAAATTTATTTAAACAGAAGTGTGACTTAAAATTGATGCAACGTCAGCTGAAATCTTAGAACAGCCAGAAGAAATTCAAAGCAAGTCAAATTAAAACTGTCAGCAGGAAACAACTTCAAACACCCTTTCTTTTCAATGGCTACTATTGTAATTCAAACTTTCACTTAGAATTAAAAGCAATTATGATTAAAGGCTTTCAATTTTGACTTTTCATTAAAATGTAGCAATGTAAGTCTGTTAATGCTATAAAGGTAAATTTGTTTAAGAGTGTACAGTTGGGGATTTAAATAAAATGTGGTTATTTAAAACCCTTTTAATTTATGTTCTGTCGCTCCCTGCTGTTAGAACCTGTTTCAGAACTTAATTATCTTGATGACTGCTATAAAATTCTGTGACAAATTACCCTAGGAAATATAAGAACATAATTTAGGACAAAAAGGTTTTAAATTAACTGGCTTTTGCTCAGTGGAGTTCTGTCAGACAACCTTTATTTTGTAACTGATTATTGATTGAGAGAGAAATGGAAAAGATTACAGGAATCTTCATTCATTTTGGCAAAATAAGTTGTAGTGTCCACATGCCATATTAAATAACAAATCATATAGCACCATCTGAAATCTTGAGGCATTGCTTTTTTCCAAATTTGCTATTTTATATAGAATTTTAGCTTATTTGTTAATTGAAGGACAGAGTATGAGTCTCTCAGCTTGGCTGCTGAGCATGTGATTTAAAATAGGCTTTATATTTTAGAATGCTCATATTTGATTCTCATGAACCAAATTAATCTGAGTTCAATAGTAGAAGTCTGAAAAATACTGTGATGGAAGTGTCAGCAACACTATCATCAAGATCAGCAAAAGCACTTTTAGATGTTACATTTTGCAATTAATTCTGGCAAAGGTATTCAGTCACAACGTCCCTTCAGTATAATTTGCATTTGACCCTTGATATCACTCACTCTCTTATATTTAAGTTCATTGTTTTTAAGAAACTATTTTCTTCAGAACCTCCTAGATTTCTGGTCTCACCTCTGCAGTGCTTTTTGCTTTTGCTTTTGCTTTTTTGGTGGTCTTCTCTTTGTACTGACTTACATAAGCAGAGTTAAGCAAAAGCCTCTTTATGCACTAGGTTATGTTGTCTACTATGTCACTAATCATGTTGCTTTATTTATGTTGGTTATGTTCTTTTACCCTATGAGGTGATAAATTTCTTAATGTCAAGAACAGTATGCTTTTCATATTTATATCCTTAGCACCTAGCATAATGTCTGTCAGATAATGGATCTGAAATACATGTTTAAACCCTGAATGCATAAAGGAGTAGAAGTCTTCCAGCCCTGAGACTGAGTCATGCTTAAACTCCATTCCAGGCTGCATCTCTTCCAATAGCTGTATTGACAGTACTTCTGTTGGGAAATATGGGAGACGTGGTCTGTAGTTTATGTCTTATGGCACTTGTTCAACTACTTAACTTTGCAAACAAAGCACTTTTAAATGACTTCTTTTCATTTTTTCCAGAAGGTCTTGGCCTGTAAACCTTTGTTTTTCATCAGTTCCAAGAATAAACTCAAGTGTTGGCTCACAGCACTCTATCAGCCTTCTTGGATAATTGTCTCAGGAACTCACTCGCTGTTACTGAACTGAAAAAAAAAAAAAATAGGGGAAAAAAAGAGGGGCTGTGCACTGTTGTTAGTCACTAACCTCTTTTCACCGGTTCAGCACCTGTCTCCCAGGCAGGTCAGTTTTAGTTTTATTAGTACTTTCTGTGTTTCCTCTGTTCTTGGTTGTGGTCTGATTTCATTTCACCTTGAGGAGTTGAATTTCAAGCAATATACTTGAGACATCTTTTAAAAGTTCCCTGCAGATTTTGAAATGGGGAAGCAAATTAATCAGTACAACCAAAAGTAGACTAGGCTTCTTAACGACTTTCTTCTCATCAATAAAACAGTTACCTATTAACTGTTCTGCTCTTTTTAATCCTTACTTTTAAAAGAAAATTCTGTTATTGAAAGTACTTAAAGTTATCATTTGGTTTCTTTTTTCTTTGCATTTTTAGTTAGGAGAAGGTAGAGATTTAGAAAATATTTTCTTAAACCATTTTCTCCACTTAAAGAACTAAGAATATTACTGTAAGTATTCAAAATGTATTATTTTTCTTATGCTTCTCTGGTTTCCTTTCTTTCATTCACCTAATTATCATATGTAAGAGAGAAAGGGTAAATACCATATTCTTTGTGTACACCTGTTTTATTTAATGCTTTACACTTATACATTAAAATATTTAATCTTTATGTTCACCCAGTGAGATAGGTAGAGAAGATGACAGTATTTGCACTGGAGGATCTGATCCTCAGAGAGGCGAATAACATGTCTGTCTTGAGGTGTGAAGGCTTGATTTCATCTCATCTCACATTTGGTGCCTTTTTCATCTACCTCATAATGTATCCACCACCAAATCCTTTCATTTCCTTCACATATCCAGTGTCATTCCTAAAGACTGCTACTACCAAATGTACCTTGTGAACCATACATCAAGAACATTGTATTAGTTTATCCATAAGAAATCTGTGCGTGTGTGTGCATATATGTACCATCTGGCAATAACATAAATTTTGAAGCTTGCAATTGCTACACGATAATGAACTAGGTGTCACTGAACAAAAAACTCAGATGAATAACTGATCATTTATACTTTGAGAAAGTTTAGTGGACATTTTACCAACTCTTTAGATCAATTTCATATCATGGTAAAGATCAATGCTAGCATCTTTCCATTGTGATGTTAATTAGTTTCTGCCTATATTCCACCATTCTTATATATCCTCCTAAAGTAATCCATCATCATGCTAAGGCAAAAGGAATTCAATCCATCACTGTTGGATTCTGATAGAGGGCTTAGGGGGAATGCAAGTCATCTCCCCAGCAGTAATCAAACAGCTGTGATACATGCCACTTTACGCTTATATCATCATATAATAGATGGCTTTCCTCTTCATGGAAGCGTGCCTCAAAATTTTCAGACAGATGGATTCTGATGCAAAGGTTTCATTTTGTGGAATTTAAGGCTGTGAACTAGTTATTGACAAATACTACATCATCAGTTCCAGTTGAAGACACAGCCTAATAAGTAGAACATTGGCGCTAATCCTTATTTAATCAGCCTTAAAATGGTAATTTCAAATTGATGAGGGCACAGGGAATAGATTTTGTACTCATAAAGTGCTTCTAAAAATACTGATAATGTGTATATACAACCCAAGGATGAAATTAAAGAGCCCCCAGCATCTATAATAAAAAAGAATAAGCTATAAAGAGCGTGACAAAGGTACAACTGAAGGATCTTATAAAAATGCAGAGAAACAAATTTCTTCTTGTCTCTCCAGTGACACATATTCATGTTTATAATCTTGAAATTTAATCTAGGAAACAAATATTCATAGGATTAAAAGAGAAGGATTTTTAGGATGTGAGTATAGTATCATTAAGAAATTCTGTCATTTCTGAGGACAGTATAATCAGAGTGAACAAGCTCAAATGTTGAAAGGGATTTTAGAGCTCATGTGATCCGAACCAATTATTTGATAGATAAGCAGGCTAAATGGGGTTAAATGATATGTATAGCAACTTGCTAGGCAAAGACTAGAATCCAGACCTCCAGTTGCTCTGTGTTTTCTGTTTTTGTCCTGTCTCCACAAACATAGGCTCGTAAACAAAGAGCCAGGTTGGATCTGTCTTGCAAGAACTCATAACCCCATCCCCTTTATACCAGTTCTAGCACCCCTAATTCTGAGTAAAGCCGCGATGCAGGCAAATTTGACTATATGACTTTTGAAATATTTTTTAGCTTCTCTATGACCAGCCCTTCAGGCCATGCTGTTCCCACTCCCCTTACTTTTTTGCTAAACCTGATTTCAGCAAAGGATCTATGCACAATAACATATGATCACCTCACCTGTGTTAAGAGTTATTGGAAACTCTTTCCTGAGTAACAAACCTCGAAGATAAAGCCTCATGGCCCCAGGATAAGTCTAATTGTGAAATGTTAATAGTTAAAAGAAGAATCAGACAAGAGAGTCTGTGAGGCAGACATGCCTTCCTTCCCTTGCTTCAAATGATCTCTTAGAGGTGGTTTCTTAGGCACACTCGGAAATTTGGCTTCAATAATCATAGCAGCAGCCACAAATGTAATAGAGTCTGAATATGGTACTAAGAATATTGCAGACATCAAATTTCTCTTCTTTCCACAGGCTTTTTTATTCCTATTTTATATATGAAGAAAGTGTGGAGATGTTAAATAAGACTGAGGGTCTTAAAGTTATTGAGTATCAGAGTAGGATTTGAACTCTCATCTATTGGCGTAAAAGTCTCCTAATGCAATATTTACTACCCAACACTACCTTCCATATACTAGAATTCTCTCCATCACACTTGCTCCCTGTCTTTACATTTCCCATTCCCCAACAACTGAAAGCTAATATATACATAACAATTTCCTAGAGCCTGCATCTTAGTTTCTATAGAATCATGATTTTAATATATCTCTTTTGAAATAATACACAATAAACATATTTGTGTGTATATATATATATATATATATATATATACACACACACATACACACACATAGTGGAATGTTGAGATATTAAATTTTGTGGCCAAGAATCACACTGAAACCTGTGACTTAACAGAATTAACCTTTTAGTTTTCGTATTATAATAAATACATAAATGATATTTATAGAATATAATATTTTAATAACTAATGTATATGTGTAGTAGAGGTTTGTATATTCTATAATATTTTGGGACACCTACTTCTGGCCATTGTCTTAAATGATATGAGACTTATAAAAATAAAGTCTGAAGGTTTGTGGAGCTGAAGAAGGATAGGATAGGATATCTACAGTGTGAAGCAAGTTGGGACAAAGTGCCTTGAGGGTATTGCAGGGTCCTGTAGGCAGTCAGAGGATGGGAATATGCATTTCTTACTGGGGTGATCAAAGAAGATTTCATGAAAGAGTTTGTCTCTGAGCCAGAGCTAAATGTATGAGTAGGATTTTGAAGAGATGAAGTGGAAGAACCGATTTCAAGCAAATACAGAGTAATAGGTACAAGTTGAAGGCTATGTGAAACATCCTGGTTTTTCTGAGTGTCTTTGGGGAATAGTGTGTGAATGAACTAGAAAGAAAGATCGAATCTGCATGTTTGGAAGTGGGGAATATTGAAGAGATTTGAGCTTGGATATAGTATTTTCAAATTATTAGCAGAGAGAAAGTTTAGTGACAGACTATGAAAGAAATTGAAGATGGAGAGGCCAGTGAGAAAGCTGTGATAGCAAACAACATAATAGCTAGTGTTATTGAGCTTTTGTGCAGTAGCTACTTTAACGTATAATTTCAGTTATTACTTCAACATCTCTAAAAATTGGGTATCAACTTTTTTAACAAGTAAAAACATTGAAATCCAGAGGAGTTAGATAGCTTGCCCAAGGTCATAAGAGTTTTAAAAAGGAGGAAGTTTTTTTGAGAGTTTTAAGATGAAGAGTGATTAACATTTGATGATTAAATGGTCATTGGTAAGCAATTTCTTCACAGGGGTGAAGGCTATAAACAGAGCAAATAATGCAAAAATGAAATTCTAATTTCATAAATGAATGAATAAATATTTGATGACAGGGTCACATAGTAAGCTAAGGGATTTTTGTGTGTTCATGAAGACATGGAAATGAATGACTTGATGGCTGAAGGTGTAGGAAGGGGAAAATAGGTTAAGCAAGTGTCACAAGGGAAGTCAAAAGGTAGTGAAAGATTAAGAGAGATCCCTAGAGAATTAAGACTTTTGAAAAACTAATAATACTCAAGCAACCATAAGTTTATTTGAAGCCAATCCTCTCTCAATTCATAAATTTATAATTAAATTAATAGTTAAAATGATACGTAATAGAGTTACTATCATAGCCACTACATATAAAGCTGCCTAACACTGCCCAATATTTCTGTGTTCTATTTTCAAACTGTGCGAGTGTAATGAATCTATGCATATATTAACTGATTAATTTTAGTTCACAGTTTCTCTGTCACCAGATATCTGATAAAACCTTCTTTTAAAAATAAGATTTATATTTTTTAAAATGTATGTACTCATATGTTACAAAGTAATATATTTTCAGTAAATATCTCAGACTTGAAAAGGTAGTCTCTTGAGTAGCATCACCTATTAATTAAGTCGTAGGTAGTTATATTTATTATAAACAATCACTCTCCGTCAGCATTGAATTTCTGAATTTAGTCATGTTAGATTGCTTTCTAGTTAAGAATACAGAAGGCTCGATTTTGTTTGCCTTTTATTTATTTGAGCTTTGTGGGGCATGTTAAGAACAATATTGACTGGCTTTTAAAACGCCAGTGGTTATAGATAAGTCAGTGAGATTTGCTGAATTTTGTTAATTCAGGCAGGCACAAATGAACGGCATTGTAAAATACATGGGATAAAGAATCCAAACATACCAGCTATGTCAGCTTAAAAAGTCAAGGTAATTCAGTTGTAAGTTATTATTTAAGAGACTTCAAGGCTGATCAAACTAATTATACACTGTAGAATACTATCTAGGATAATTGAAGTTCTATCTTATTGCTAAGATTTCTCTTGTCCTGTTGCTTTGTTAGTAGTTAAATTTAATTTGAAGTTACTTTAGAGTAAGTAATAATCTAGTAAACAAAAAAGCCCTAAATGAGAGGGGAAAACATCAAGCAAGATGTGTATTTAACAGCTTTCTTGGTTTAATTTTTCTCATCATGCCTGAGTTTGAAAAAAAAGTAAAATTCAAGTTAACTCCATATTTTCAATACTACTTACCTAAATTATAATCTAAAATGTTTATTTCCTTGTTTTTAGTTTAGTTGAATATTTTGTTTTCGTTGACACTGCTTCCAAATTTCCTTTGTGCTTTTACAATAGCTCTTTCTTAGCCTCCACTTTCCATCTCCTCTCTAGCAGAATGCCCAGTTTGTCACAAACTTATGTGAGAAGCCCTATCCCTGGCTTACCAGATAGAGAAATTACTCTAGATTCCCATCAGTGTAAAAGATGGTTCCCTAACTTGTGTTTCATAATATACTAACTCTTTGAATTTCTGTAGTGTGAGACAGTAGGGAAATGACAGGCACCTGAGCATATAAGTGCTCAATAAACATTGTTGAATACAAAAAATATTATATTTTTTACTTCTTCAGCTGAAAGGTCGTACTTCACTGTAGTCCTTAAGTGGGAAGAACAGTACATGATTGATTTAGGCAATAACTCTTGGTATTTTGGTTTAAATTTTTGTACCTAATACATCTCTGCAAAATGGGAAAGACTAAACGTCTTTTAAAAATGATGACCAATGGGTTTCCCTGGTGGCACGGTGGTTAAGAATCCACGTGCCAATGCAGGGGACACGGGCTCGAGCTCTGGTCCCGGAAGATCCCACATGCCACAGAGCAACTAAACCTGTGCGCCACAACTACTGAGCCTGTGCTCTAGAGCCCACGAGCCACAACTACTAAGACTGAGAGCCACAACTACTGAAGTCTGTGCTCCTACAGCCCATGCTCTGCAACAAAAGAAGCCACCGCAATAAGAAACTTGTGAACTGCAACAAAGGAGTAGCC
Organism: Globicephala melas; assembly: GCF_963455315.2. Taxonomy (NCBI): domain Eukaryota; kingdom Metazoa; phylum Chordata; class Mammalia; order Artiodactyla; family Delphinidae; genus Globicephala; species Globicephala melas. Next base: position 38,316,546 of record NC_083317.1, read on the forward strand.
CCCACTCGCCGCAACTAGAGAAAGCCTGCGCACAGCAACGAAGACCCAACACAGCCAAAAATAAGTTAATTAAATAAATAAATTTTAAAGAAATGACCAAAATACTTTTGACCTATTAATAATTAAACTAATATTTTATATAATTTTAAAATAAGTAGTAGGCTATATAATGGAAAAAAAATATGTAGTTTTGAAGAAATGTGTTGCTGTCATGGCTAGAATTATAAAGAGTCCACCAGTATTCTTATACCAAATACATGGAAAGTTAGAAGCTCCCAGTTTACTTCCTTGTTTGAAATAGTAAATAACAGGTTGTGAGAAACATGGCATAGAATCAAATAGGAGATAAAGATCCTCCAGCAAGTAGGGTCAATAATGGATAATCACTTCCAGAAATTTAGGAGTAGTGCCAAAATGTTCATTCATTCAAAAAAGAAAAAAAAAAAATGTTTCTGCCGTATTCCCAGGATCTTTCTTGCTTGGGATATAGTTACCCAGCGCAAAATAACTCCCCATTCTCAGAGTTTCTGTCTTCTACCAATGTGCTAAAAACACATCCAAAGTTAAAATTATGTTAATCTCTGAACAAACCTCATTTTATACAAAATCTCATACAAAAGCTCATTTTATAGCTTTATGTCACCTGGTAGTATTATTGGTGAAGATTCTTTAATTTCTGTAGAAATTGGCACAGAGATAGGTACAAGATGAGGTCGCAAAAATAAGTGTCAACTTATTAAATCAAAAGCCTTGGGTATTTAAAGCTTGGAATTTGCGTATTAAATCTATCTAATTGTTTTTAAGCTAAAATAACTTGTTTTGAAGAAAAGAGTGGGGAGATATATAAACCTATTTTATAATCAGGTCTATTTGGAGATCATGTCTGCACCTCTTAAGTGTTGTTTCGTTTTTAATGTTCAGTCAGCAGTGCTGGTACAAACTGAGGTTCCAAGCTGATAATTATAATAATATGTTTTGATTTTTTAAAAAAATGATCATTGTAATGGAGTTTTATTTTCCAGAAGGGAGAATCAAAATAATAGAAGCAGCAATCATAGAGGAAAAAAAGGATATTTTTGAAAAGTCAGCAAAGGGTCAATGTATGTAAGAAGCAGCTCCAGAATGGAACCACATACATTACCTGACTAATTTTTGCCATTTATTTATGACATGTTTAATCCCAAACATCTGTTTTAATTATTCCACTATGAAATTTTATATATATAATTTATAAACTACTTATTGTTTTAGGCAGAACTCAATGTGGAGCTTTCTAATGGGCTAAAGTGACCTATCTACTTTGTAGATATATATTTATCTCTAATATAATGCCTGAACCTTAAAAGACTAAATAAAAGCTATCATAGAAATCTTTCTGTAGAAGGTCTTTGAATACAAAAGTGCTAGTGGTCCCTATTATGTTATTTGAATTCAAAGTATTTAAACATATTTCAATAAGTATTATATATAATAATATATATAATTATAAAATGTTTCTTTTGGCAATTTATTTTTTAATTAATCTTTAGAACAATTAATGGTGTCAGAGAATAGTTTATGTTGCAAGGCAGAAATAGAGACACAGATGTAGAGAATAAATGTATGGACACTAAGGGGAGAAAGCAGTGGGGCGAGGAGATGGTGGTGGTGGTGGGATGAATTGGGAGATTGGGATTGATATATATACACTAATATGTATAAAATAGATAACTAATAAGAACCTGCTGTATAAAAGATAAATAAAATTCAAAAAAAGAGTTGATATTAATAGATGTAATCGGCAATTGATTAAAATAAAAGCAAAGCAGGATAATGAGTCAACTCTTTTTAGTTCCTATCAAGCACTCTTACAGTTGCTTTATATGTATTAATTCATTTAATTCATGTGAAATGAGATGGAAGCTAAGGCACAAGAATACTTAAGATTCATCACCAAGATGACACAGCTAGGAAGAAATAGATTTGAGAATAAACTGAAAAATATTGCTCCTTTGACTGCTCTTAACTACTTCATATGGCAGCCAGGAATAAATGTATTAATTATATTTTTAAATTGTTTTTAAAATTCATAATTTACAATTATTAAGGTGACGTAATAAAATATCAATATAATGAAGGTTTTTAAATACTTTGAAAACAACATTTTACATTTGATTCTCAGTAGGGTAATTAAATACAGGTGGTCCCTGATTTATGATGGTTTGACTTGAAATTTTTTGACTTTACGATGGTGTGATATGCAAACAGTAGAAACCGTACTTTGAATTCTGAATGGTCTTTTCCCAGGCTAGCAATATGTGGTACGATACTGTCTCATGATGCTGGGCAGTGGCAATGAGCCACAGCTCCCAGTCAGCCACACAATCACAAGTGTAAGCAATTTATATACTGACAACCCATTCTGTAGCCAGACTACCATTCTGTTTTTCACTTTCAGTATAATATTCAAGAAATTACACGAGATATTCAATACTTTATTGTAAAATAGGCTTTGTGTTAGGTGAATTTGCCCAACTGTAGGCTAGTGTAAGTGTTCTGAGCACATTTAAGGTGGGCTAGGCTAAACTCTGCTTATGCTAACACCTAAGTAGATTAGGTGCATTAAATACATTTTCCACTTAAAATATTTTCAACTTATGATGAGTTTTTCAGGATATTCCCATTGTGAGTCGAGGAAGATCTGTATAGACTATTCCATTTTGTTATTTGTATCACACATCCTCAAGAGTGTTGAAACTTGAGAGAATATCCTGTACTCCTTTCTCTGGGCGTCACAGTGTAACATGAGACAAGTGTAGATCAGTGGGTTGTTAATCATTTACTCACTTTGGGATTAGCAGATATGACTGACCATGTAGATGTGAAAGTTTATTTGCTGGCCTATGGAAACTAATAGAATAAAAGGAAAAGAGATGAGGACGTTTATAAGTAATCAAAAGAGATAATATCCAGGGGATTAAGAAACGTTCATACGTAGTGTTTTTCAACATGCATTTCATGATTTGAATATAACAAAAAATTGTCTGCTTCATTCAAATTGTTAAGACTGATCACTCCTTTGTCATAGATAATACATATTTTTTTCAGTGAAAACATGTCTCATTGATGATGATATGATGCTGATGATGTTACCAAGTAAGTCTTCATTATCTGTAAAATCATTATTTTTGCAACCTTCCAAAACACTGCCAATAATTTATTAATAACAAACCTCAGCACGTCACACACACACACACACACACACACACACACACACACACAAAACAGGTTTCAGTTAATAAAGGATTGAGTGCCTGACCTATAATAGAATGTGTAAAGGAATACATAAATGGATAAGGTCATCCCTGGCTCAAGATGCACTCAAAAAAAGTTGAGTATGTTAGGTTTACAAAACAAGTTAGCAAATTTAAGATTTAAGAACTATAATGCCAAATTTTAAACACTTTGAAAAAAATTCAGTATCACCCATGATAATCTGAAAGCCACTTTCCAATTCAATTTAACTTTGTAACATAATAGGTTTATTATGAGGGACATTTATTGAAGGATAATATAGGAAAAATGAAAAAATAGCTGTATTGGCAACAAAGTTTTATTATTCGTTAGTTAAATCTCAGTAAATATATTAATCATATATTGATGTGTATTTACAATAAAGTAACTGACTTATTAAATTGACATTGTCTTTTTTAAAAGATTCTTAATTTGCACTGTGACCAGTCATCCTGTTGATTACATGTTTAAGTACAGTCCTAATTGATCATGGAGTCTTTTGCTATAAATTACAGAGAGGGATTAACAGATTTCACAGGTTGGTTGTGGCTTAATGATAAATTTCACAGTTTGAATAGAAAAAGGATATAAACACACACAGGGATAAGGTAGTTACATAGATTCATGATGTGAAAAGTTCCTTTCCAGTGCATACAGATACATTGATAAATCAAATGGGAGAATACAAAGGGAGTATTAAAGGGTGAGGAAATAAAAATATATGCTATCAATTGGATCTATCCAAACATTTTGTTTTAAAAGAATAGACAGATATATACAGGATTTAATGTTGAAAATTCCACAACATATTAACCCATTAAATAAAAGCATACAGCTTAATTAAATGAAATACTACTGAGTAAAAGTTTAGAGCTACTTATTAACTTTTAGTTAGTATTCCTTATATAAATGTGGTATTATCCACCCAGTATGCCTTTGATTTTTAAAGGAATCAGTTCATTGCAAGGATGCAGCACTTTGTGAAAGTACAGTGTCCCTCCTTTCCATAAGACACTGAGGTCCTTGTATCAGATTCATAAACAGCTGAACATTAACGGAAGTCTATGGATTTCAGTCAAGCTTATAAGCTTTAATGATTAAGATGCCAGTGTTCAAGAAGCAAAATTCTGATTGTCTCTTTCTGGGCTTGAGTGTGATATAATATCTAGTATAATTTAAAATTTATTCTTTAGTTTTGTGGATCTTTAAAATTACTAAGAAAAAGTTAAATGATTGCTAATTCAAAACTAGATGATAGGGCTTCCCTGGTGGCGCAGTGGTTGAGAGTTGGCCTGCCGATGCAGGGGACACGGGTTCGTGCCCCGGTCCCGGAAAATCCCACATGCCGTGGAGCAGCTGGGCCTGTGAGCCATGGCCACTGAGCCTGTGCGTCCGGAGCCTGTGCTCCACAACGGGAGAGGCCACGGAAGTGAGAGGCCCGCGTACTGCAAAAAAACAAAACAAAACTAGATGATATAAGAAGAAAAGTTGGATTTTCTTATACTATTTAGTAAAATAAAATAATTTAAAATAGAATTTTGTTAATAAAATGCATTTTTATTAATATCAGAGTATTAATAACATAGTAAAGTGTTTAGTCTGAGCCAGACTTACCAGCATTCCAGTACATCCAAACTTAGGCCTGCTATGTAAATTCACTAAGACTTTGATTTTTTTTTTTTGTCTTTAAATAGTACAACTTTCATATTCTAAGAAAAATAATTTTAGTATTTCCATTAAGAAATACTGTAATGGATTGAAAAAGAGCTTGTTTAGCACTTAAATGGTCCCAGTTGGTCTACATTATGAATAAAGCAAAAGAAGGAAAAAAGGCAATTGTTTCTTATATTCTATTTCCCTTCACATTAGAATGCTTTTCTCATAAATTTGTGTACACTTTTCTTCATCAATTTCAGAGTCTATTAATGCCACCGATATTCAGGGATCATGGGCTGTACTAGTGACTTGTTCATGATCACCTGTTTTGGCCTGTGTCTACATAATGCCAGATACCTACAAACATATAAGCTTTTCATGTAAAACAGAGTTGACTTTGTGCATATATTAGGTATCTGGATGTTGAAATTTGTGTGGATTTGTGGCTACATGGCCACTTTGTTTTTTGTTTTATTTTGCTTTTATTGTGTGTTGGCATCATTCAGACCAAACCTGGCAGGTCCTTTTATTTCTAAGTGAAATTAGTGTCTTTCATGTAAATGTTAAAATGACTACTTTCATTCTAAAATATAGTCATAACCATTTATAGCCATTGATATAACTGTCTTTTAGCTAAATGAAGTGTGTGGCATTGCTTTAGACACTTAGGGTTGCTGTTAAAAACTACTACTGAGTGAACATTTGCATACCCAATTCACTGTTAATATATAGATAGATATCTTTATGATATGTTCCTTATTTACTTCTAATTTCATATGTGTTATTTAGTTCTTTGGCCTAGATGTCTTTGTGCCTCTGGATATTCTCTTTAATATCTTGTTTAAAGAGAGAGGGAGAGACAGACAGAGAAGAAAGTCTTTGGTTTCCTGGGGCCAGTATTCTCTAGAAAAATTTTCTGTTTCAGTGAACCTTTGTGACGTTGTAAACTATTTTGGTCTTTTCAGCCACTTCCACAATACTAAATTTGAATGACCCTCAAATATCCAGCAGATTTAGAATAATAATTATTTATTCCAGCCAAAACAAGACAGTCTTGATAAATGGAAATAGATCAGGTTAATTCCAAATATTATAAATGCTCATCAATTTTATTTCTTTTCCTAACCACATATATTTCTTTTTTCTTTTCTTTCTTTCCTTTTTTTTAATTTGAGGATAGGAAAAAATGTGCAGTATAAGCTAGAAATAGAAGTAATGATGACACTTTTCTAGGCTAAGGTAATTTCTTTAAACTCATGGGATTTCATTTGCAATACCAATTCTGTATCCATATGATGTTATCCCATGGATCCAAAATTCTCTCAGATTCCAAAATCCCTTAATATTTACAGATAGTCACATGCTGAAAAGATTGACTTTATGCAGTTTATACATTTACAGAATTTAAAACATTATTTGGTTGTTCTCCATCTCATTTCAGACCATGTAAAAAGTGTTCTCAATTACAATTTCAAGAAAATCATTGATTCAGCAGATTTGGGGAAATCCACTAAAAAATAAAATAATATAGAAGGGAGAGGGCTCTGAGCGTCCACTCTGGGAAGGGCAAGCTGGCTTTTAGTAATAGCTGATAAATCAGAGTTGATGGTTTGAAGTTATGCTGAATGGGGGCATGTTCAGTTAAGCTGTAATTTGTCAGGCATTTATTACTAAACTGATCTAAATTTTTAAAAAATCAACAAAATTTGACAGTCAATAGTAATGATATGCACTAAGATCTGAGATACTAGATCAGTATTGGAATAAAAGCAGTTCACAAGGAAAAAGGTCTACCGTTTAAGTTAAATTTATTAATGCAGTCATATTATTAATATCCAGATTACCCAATTTAATTCTATGTTTTCAAAGCAAAATCTTAAGCGTGGCATAAAATCAGTTTACATAAATATAGATGATGCACAAAAAACACAAATATTATTTCCACGTTAAATAAAGCTATCAGAAAATAACTTCTACAAAGGCATTTCCTTCTGGTTACATTTAATGGTTATAGTTATTACACTGTGCTTTAAATTTGATGCTTCCGAATATTTTATCACTGATGATTTTTATGTATTAAATCCTTAAGTAATTGATATTATTCTCTATTCTCTAATTGATATTATTTCTATAGATGTGGTCACAAAGTCTAGCAGATATGAAATTAGAGAGCCCATGTCTGTGTAACCTAGAACTCAGCGGATCTTTCCACTATACACACTGTCTCAAAATATCATAATCTAATAAGTTAAAATCTCTAAGTAATAAAAATTATAATTAATTTGTATGTCTGCCATTATAGCAAGCTTTATTAAATAATGTCATTCAAATAGAATTTATTAACAATTCTTAATATTTATGTTAACATCTAAATGATTTCAGTGAAAAAAAGTAAGATATTGTTTGAATACATGAAAAATGGAAATATAAATTAAAAAATTATTGTCATAAGTAACAATTTCAAAAATTGTCTAAATAATTTTTATGTATGTTCATTGAATATGGGGTATATGCAGGATAGAAAGCAAGGAAAATAAATACTTTGGGAAACAATAAATACTCATTATTAAATAAAGCTTTAGAGGCAAAGGAATCAAAATACCTAAAGTTTTTGGTTCTAGGGTTTTAAAGTTTCTGCAGCATCTGATTCCAGAATAAGAACTCATACATCCGTATTCCTAGCTATTATTAATAACAATAACAAGAATTCCCCTCAGAAAAAAAAGAAAAACACATTGTAAACTCCAAAGACAAAACAGCAAATGCTACCCGCTTTGTCATGTTTCTCATTGCAGGCAAGTTCTCTTGTCAAGAGAATGCTATTTGAGTTAATTTCTTTTTTCTTTCAATTTTTTTTTAACAGAGTAAGAGCTTATTGTTATAAAAGTAACTGCAACATTCAGAACTCTCTCTGTAGTTTCCATACTTCTCACTTTATTCCCCAAATAGAGATCCAGATTAGATTATATACTTCCTATCCGATCATAGTATATTGGTGTCCTGTGACAGAGCCAGTTCACTCATATTCAGATTAGCTCTTTCATTATGCATTGAAACTATCTTTTACCATTTCCTAATGTGTGATATGAATCCTAGCCACTCATTAAATTACACCTGTTAGTGCTTAACACAGTGGTTAGGAGAATGGAATCTAGTAATTATGGCTGAGTTCTAAGCCACTTATTAGTTGTTAATTTTCGGTAATTTACTTAACCTCTCTCTGCCTTAACTCCCTGCCTGGTAAGATGATGATAGTAATGGTATCATAGGAGTGCCTGGCCCATTTTAAGTGCTCAATAAAGATAGCAATGGTCATTTTCTCATACATATATCTTCATCTCACTCAACAAATATTAACCGAACAAAGATTAACTCAACACCAGAGGGCCAGACACCATGTTAAATTATAAATGGGAAGAAAAACAAAACATACGTTAGACCTTTAAAATCCTCAATATCTAACAAGAAAACAAAAATGCCTCTGTAGAAGGGGGTGTAGACAAGACTATTAAAATTGCAGACATTGTCACTGTAACTGTTACTTCAGCATTGAAGAAACCATGAAGACTGACATTCAGTGGATGTAAATATCAATATAAACATCATTTCAGCCAGTATGTCTCTTGAAATTAGAAAAACATATATATCACCAGCACCTAGATTTATAGATATTTACTTGTTGGAAATTGATTTTTTTAGGAAAAAAGTTGCTATGGGAACTTTAACTGTTGACAAGGAAAGAAAGCAAGGGAAGGGAGGGAGTAGCGGAGAGAGGGAAGAAGGAAGGAAATTATCCTTTTAAACCAACTACAGTGTCATCCTCATTTTACCAGTATTCTTGCCATATCACTAAAGAAATCCTCTGGTCAGTACAGATCACTGTCTATCAGTTAGATAAACCACCTCATACTTGTTATCATAGGTTGGATTCAGTTTGGGTCTTTTGAGTATAAGTTCTCTGACAGAAGAAACTGGCTTATCGGAATCTGACCCATCAGTGTTATTTCAAGAGCTGGTGTGAAAGGACTTCTGAGGACTAAGATACCCTGAAAATTACTTATTCCTTGCTTTTGCCTTTTTAGAAATTTGTTTCTTTTATACTTAAGAGTTGACTCTTAAAATACTTTTTTTTTTTTTTTTTTTTTTTTTTTGTGGTACGCGAGCCTCTCACTGATGTGGCCTCTCCCGTTGCGGGCCTCTATTCTCAATGCATGTCAATGACTGACTAAAATCAACATTGCTTCCATAAGAGCAAAGAGAATTTGTAACTAAATCTCCTAAATCCCAGACTGTCAGAAGTTCTAAAAAGAACAGACCAACACATCAACTGATAAAAATCATTTTACAATCTATTATACAAAGTGTGATTAAATGTCTTTTCATGAAAGTGATAATTACGCTCAAATGTGTGAACAGACACTATGAATATGATGCCAAAGCTTTAAGCTATTGGCAAGAAGAATTGACTCATGTCCAGTAGCCCAATATCCTCTCTTTAGTCAAGTTCATGGGTACCAGGGCGATGAATTCACATGGAATGGAATTAAAGCTAAAGAGATGATATTAGAATGAACAATTAGAAATATTTATATCGTGTACTGTTTTAAAACAAAGAACATAAAATAGTCAATGTAGTCAAATAAACAAGACAGCTTTGTTATTTGCCTTGCATTTTACCATAGAAGTAGGCATTATAAGCTTTAACATAAAAAACATAGAATTTTATATATAAAATTCTTAGAGCAAGCAATAAACAGACACAAAATATGCAACTATGTATAAGGATAATAGACAGACAGTTGTAACATTGGGACTATTATAAGGAAAAAACAATGAAAATTATTTTAAGAAGTATCCATAATTTCAGATATAAGATTAGGTATACTGATTCTTTATATTGCTACTAATAGTCCATTCTCTCAGTGCCAGCTGGAAGTTTTGTAGAAGTATTAAACATAACAGGATAATATTTTTTAAAAAGACAATTTTCATTTTAGATGTTTGTGCAATCCTTAAAACATTATGTTATTAACAATGATTTGATGTAATCTGGATTATGACACAAGGTATTGGTTCTAGGGGTATTACAATGAAAAATTTAAAAGATCATAAAATGTATCTATCCCCACCTCTCCCCATTGCTGCTGTATTTTTATGTGACTGTGCTGATGAATAGTTTCTAACTTAGTCAACTAACTCTAAAATTTGAAAGAATACCATTTCATATGGGAATCTTTTTTTTTTTTTTTTTTGAGTTAGTTCTAGATGTTATTTTCAGGTGATATCCACTTCCCAATGACTTCCATTTGGAAGTAAGAGGTTCTCTGTTACTTTTTTAAAAAGGAAATAAAGTTCAAAGTATGCTCTTGCAAGATAATATTCTTCAACAGTGAGAGGCATCCTCTAATAATAGTGCTATAGTCAAACACCAGTACATAAATTGTACTCTGTTCTGACAGAAATATGCAATGGTTTTCTAGTTACGTTGTAATGAAATCAGTATCTGTCAGATTATCAAAAACTATGTTTTACAATTAGATATTTTAAAAAATGAGTAAGATAATGAATTGTGCTTCAGAGATATATAAACCAGTGAACAGAAGCTGCTTTTAAGTTCTATAAGTTGATTTTTACATAAAATATAATAATGTCTGTTCATGAATGAAACATTTTAAAAGAACTGGAGAGAGAATACTTCTAAGGGGACATCATATTCCTGTGTCAATAATTTATAAACATGCTACCTGTTAAAATCGATAACTAACTTTGAAAATTTGAATTAAATTCTTATTAGATTTATTTTGCCCGGTACATATAATAGAAAGTAATTTATACTTGAAATGTATTATGTCTTTATACATCTTCTCTTGGTTCAATGCAATTACTTTATTCTGTTGTAACAGTGAAAGCCTGTAATAAAATAGACTCAAGTTTATTTTGAGAAGATATTCATTTCCACTAAATTCTGTTGCTTCAAATCTTTTTTATTTCCTTTCCCTTGGAAAGCTGAGAAAATCCTATGATTTGGATAAGGAACACTGGCTTTTCAGATTTTTTAAAAATTCATCACAGTGTTTTTGACACATCAAGCAATCACAAAACCAGCACTGACCTGAGCATGATGACAACTTGTCAGACTGAAGTTCTGTGCCTACCTAGGCATTTTCATATTTTGTAGATAACAAGGTGAAAAGTGAGTAAACACTACACAACAAGAGCACAAAAGAATTCCCCATTTGCATTCCATTGCTTACATCTGCTCCAGGGGTTACTTTAATTTTAAAAAATGAAAGTATGTATGTTAAAATTGGCAAACGAAAGATATGAATACATATAAAACTATGAACTTAGAGAAAATTAGACATTCAAACAGTTACTTACCTTACATGATAGATGGCCTATTTTCATATGGATAGAAACCCAAGTCTCAATGCTTACAAATAGATTTTATAGATAGATGTCCTCCCCCTCCACCACCACAAATAATGATTGGGGGAACTTTTTTTTTTTGTGGGGGTTGGGGAAGGAGGAATGGCAGAACAATTGTTACTATATAATCAAGACAATATATTCTGTTGTTAAATGTAAAGCTGCTATCTAGTATTTCTTCTTGATGTATAAAATATAAATTCTGCATATAATTCTAGTCTTGTCTTCTGCACCAAACTAATTTATTATCTCCAAAATAAAGGGATGTTGGGCTTCCCTGGTGGCGCAGTGGTTGAGAGTCTGCCTGCTGATGCAGGGGACGCGGGTTCGTGCCCCGGTCTGGGGGCATCCCACGTGCCGCAGAGCGGCTGGGCCCGTGAGCCATGGCCGCTGAGCCTGCGCATCCGGAGCCTGTGCTCCGCGGCGGGAGAGGCCACAGCAGTGAGGGGCCCACGTACCGCAAAATAAAGGGATGTTGTAAATGTAACATACATTTTAAGAATACGATATCTTTACGTAATTTGCAGTAGTTTAGTTCATTTAGACTTGGTGGTATCATGTGCATGTTTTCTCTTGCTTTGTTTTTATATTTTTCTATATAAAGTTATCATATGCAATCTTCTACAAATTATTTTAGCTGATTTTTGTAGTTGATTCTTCTTCTGAAGATTTACTGTTCTTTAACCATCTTTTCCCCTTCAACAAATGTTAGTCTAAACTTACTGATTTTATTTTCTTCCACTATTTAAACTTACATACTTATGCTGGTGACTCTAATCATTCATACTCCCCACTTCTTTCTCCACTGGATTTTAAACACCTCAATTTATTTGTTTGTAACCACTGTTGGTCAGTTATTACAACATTAAAGTGTCATAAACCACTCCAAGCCTCAGGGACCTGCATATTTATTTCTCACTCATGACTCTGTAGGCTTTCCATGGTTCTAATGAAGTTGTTTGGGATGGGCTGCAGGCTCTGAGTTGGGGTCGGGTCTAACTCATTTGTCTCTTACTCTTGGGTCCAGTCTGAAGGGTCAGTGGGTTACTAGAGCAAATGCTTCTCATGGTGATTGGCAGGAGTGGAAGAGACCAAGGCAAATTATACAAGCACATTTGTAATTTCTGATGTGTCATCATGGCTTATGTCTGCCCACATTGCAATGGTCATAGCAAATCACATGGCCGTGCCCAAAATCAATGGGGCAGTGAAGTGTATTCTGCACACAATGAAGTCATAGCATGGGCCGGCAAGGAAGGCAAAATTGAGAACAAAATGCCATTTACCACAACTGGTAAGAAGGCATTTTATTCCTTTTTAGTGCACATGTTAACTACACATAACTTCTACTCAACACTTAGTACCTGAGATGGCTTATTCTGATGGCATTGGTCATTAACTTTATTGATGTGGGAGGCATATGCCTTTTCAGGTTTACAGGGTTAATTTAAACTTTTTTTGAAAATTATCTACCTTTAATTATGTTTACTAAAGGTCCTTGATTCTTTTTATTTAAATAAAAGGTGTTATTTTGACAATATAAAGATCAACATCAATACTAAGTAGTCTTCTCTTCCCAGATGTAAAAGAAGCAGACTGTAGGCACAGAAACTGAATGATTCAGGCACACAATAAAAGTGTGAAGTCCCTGGGCTAAGAGTGTACAAGAATACTACTTAGCTGAGAGAAGACACAGTGAGATGAGAGGGCAGATGGCAGGTTAGAGAGACACCACATTTCTCTTATGTTGAGTTCTTGTTTGGTAGGAACTTGTTTTATATATCCCTAAACTGGAAAATTTTGAAAATACAACGCCAAATGTCAATTTAAATAACATTAATCGCCTAATAACTTTAAAGGACAACATTTCTATTCACAGTTCTCTTTTAAACTTTATAGTGTTATTTCAAGAGTGTTTTATTTTATGAGTAGTCCAATGGTATAATATTTGGAGGTTTCATAGTAGTCTCCTTTTTTCTTCTAAGAAAAGTAATTATGTAATCGTTGTGGATTATTTGGATGGACACTCTCTACTAGGAAAAGGGAGTTCAATGTATTGCTTTATTTTGAGACTGTTTTTTCTTTATAAGAGTGTTATAAGAGTATTTATAAGAGTGTTTGAATAGAAGATTGTATTTAGTGGTGTCAGTGGCCAACTGTCAGAAATGTTGGCTTAAGGTCAGCTACTTTAAAACTCAAGATTCATATTTTGCATAATTCTTCAATACATAATTGGCATATTTGAAAACAGGCCAATTCATGCAACTACACAGAGATTTACTTTGTAACAGATGTTCATGGTAGTTTGAGAAGCTACTGTGCTTAATTGAAGACAATATGTGTGTGGATATACCACCTACACTTAAGTTATTTGACAACAATTTTAAACTTGAACGATTTTTGTTGAAAGTCCGGTTAGTTTTAAAAATTCCCATGTGTAATGGTATCTCTAAATCAAGCCAGATGTTTGTAGACCTGGTGCATAATGGGTTGACTCCTCATAGAAATTGTTATAGAAACTACATTATACCCCTGCCTTGTATGGAAGGACACATTGAGAACAAATCCTATACACTGGTCTGTAAATTTACTTTAAGGAGTTATAGAGGTTATGATCTACTACTTCGTTTGCATTATTCCTTGCCTGTGAAGATCAATTGGAAAAATGTTTCTGTCTCATGAACATTATTTATTGAGTCCATGTAATAGATTAGGGAAATGGATGAGTTTCATAACTAGAGAGATGTGGGTTGAAATATCAGATTAATATTGGACAAGTTTCTAGGTTATCTAAACTTCAGTTTCCTTATCTAGAAATATTACTCTCCTCATAGGATTTACATGAGGAAAAAATGAAAACACATTGACCTGTAAAGGTAATTAACATCACCCCTGTAACCCCTAAAATTGCTCTATGGATAGTTTTGATGCTGCTGCTGTTGCTGCTGTTCTGATATGTCTTACATCTTTAAAAATAAATAATTTGTTCCCTCGAAACTCAGATCCAAATTCTCTATCAAACTTGAGTAATTTGGGAGGACTTCAGCTGCATTTCTATATTTTATTTTCTCTAGTATTATTAAATTTCTATTTTTGTTTTGCCAGTTTTTGAATCTTACACTATATTTATTTTTAGAGGTTGTCTTAATCACAATCTCTAGGGATGCACGAGTGTAAGTAGACAAAACTACTTGGTCAGCTTTGCAATGAATAATTTCACTCAACAAAATAATTTGGTTTTGTTGCATCCCATTGAATAAAAACACCTATGTACCCTTTAAAATTGTAGAGATGAACAGTTTAAATGTGCACGTCAGTGAGGATGTCAACTTTCTGAAAGTGTTTTATTATTCATAATATTGACAGGCAATGTTTAAAAGAGGGTGAAAATGGAGAAAATTTAGGGTATGGAGGAAGGTGCCTATAATGATTTTTAACATTATATAAATAAACTTTTATTCTGTGCTGTAATCTAGAGACACTATGACAGATAATCAGAACAAAGTTTTTCCCTGTTGTGCTTTAATTAAAAATAAAACGCGTCTGGAGCCTGCGCGTCTGGAGCCTGTGCTCCGCAACGGGAGAGGCCACAACAGTGAGAGGCCCGCGTACCGCAAAAAAAATAAAAAATAAAACACTGATTTTTAAATCTGCTTTCATGTATTACTCTCTGTTTATATTTAAAATTTTGTAAATTGACAGTTACTTTGATCCTACTTTCATATCTATTAAACTTGACTGTCATTCAATTTGGAAAATTGTATCTAAAGGAAAATTCTTTGAAATGATACAATACTATTCTAAAATCATAAGGCCAAATTATAATTCTAAACATATTATTGTTTTTTTTGTTGTTGTTTTTTGGTTTTTTTGGTATGCGGGCCTCTCACTGTTGTGGCCTCTCCCGTTGCGGAGCACAGGCTCCGGAGACGCAGGTTCAGCGGCCATGGCTCACGGGCCCAGCCGCTCCGCGGCATGTGGGATCTTCCCGGACCGGGGCATGAACCCGCGTCCCCTGCATCGGCAGGCGGACTCTCAACCACTGCGCCACCAGGGAAGCCCTATTGTGTTTTTAATAATAGTATCAGTTTTGTAACAGATGCTTAGAGATTAAACACATATTGCTCATTGTATTGGATGAAAACCTGAATAGTATAGTACTATTTTACACAGTGTATACTTTGGAGATTTGCAATTGCCATATGCTTTTTTAGTTAAATTGAAAGGTCATAAGAAAGGAAAAAGATTAAATGATATCAAAGTGACAGCTCACCTTATGACAATAATTACAAACATCCTATTTAATATGAATATAGCTGATCCATCAACTCGCTCTTAGTCATCAATGATGTTCCTTCAGTAGCAGGTAGTATTGAAAATGTTGAATTAAACAGTTTAATTTACAAAGAAATGAAATGAATCTCAGTAGAATAAATCAAATGCCTCACCCATGAAGGGTAATTATCTTTCTTTTGATAAAAAAAAAATCCATGACTGAGTTATGTCTTCTCACACTTAGAAAGTAATGGAAGCTATTTTTAGGTAAATATTTATATCCATTATTAGATTTTTAATATTTTCTTATAATTTTACCTGATTTTCTAAAACTATCGTCAATAAAACAGTGATTACTTTGTCAGTTAATGTTGACAGCAGAAATGTTTTATGCAGTTGAAAAAATATCACTTATTAACTCAAAATCTGTAAATTGCAGAAACTGTAATTATTACTACGAATATCTTTTTTTCCCTAAGTTTTAACATTGTGAATTCTGTTGTTAATGATGCCACATTTTCTCCCTTTCTTTTCCTAAAAGCAGTTAGATACACGTGAAAGAGAAGTTGAAATCGCCTGCTGGCTTATCAAGTCAATGCACATAGCTTGGCTTCAATCACTGAGGGCAGAAATGAAACCCATTACTATAGATGAAGTTTTCATTGAACAGTGTATAGGAATTTTAATTAAATTGCTTTCATTAGTATTAGTAAGAGACTCAAAGAAAAGCCTGCATAGCACTTTAAAATAGTAGCAATAAACTAAATTTTCATTAAAATTTTTTTAGTAAATATCCCTTCATTATTTGGTGAGCATTTAGAAATCTTGTGTCTGGCACTATTCAGAAAGTCAATAAAATGACCTTCCTATTACTGAGTATCACTCAGTCCCAAGAACAAAGAATCTGTCTTCTAGATGCTGACTTTGTAATTCTTTCTGCTTCCTTTCAGAAACCATTCCACCTTCCCTGCAGAAATGCACATTAAAGACCACTAATTTGGAATGGGTCCTGATTGTTTTTTCTATAAAGTTCCAATTGTGTGTGCGTGTGTGTAGACATACACAAACATCCATACATATACATTTATATATAGATATATATATAACATATATCCATATGTGAGTATATATATATACTTTGTTTATATATTTACATATACATATACACACACTAAAGACTACCTGTAGATATGTAAAACTGATACTTTCCATAGTGAGTGTTAACTAGTCATGTAATAGAAAAAGGCTATTTGAATCAAAATGATTTCGCCAATTTAGTGTTCTATATTTTGAACCTATGAAATGACCAACTATATAACTATAGCATATGAGGTATAATTTCTCCAGAGGTGCTCAAATGAAGATAATTTTTACTTTTTCTGCAATTAAATTCTGGCACTCTGTTACTTAAAATTTGATGGACAAAAAAGAAAAAGAGATAAAAACCCAACAACAAAACAAAGCAAAACAAAAATACAAAAAAAAAAAGGAATATACAGCAAAGAAAATGTCAGCCCTTCACCAGTTCATTTCTCATTTCAAGTTGGAATCAAGTTTAAAGTTTTTATTGAAGATATAAACTAATTAGAGAATTTGGACAATTGTGTGCAATCAAGTCTGGTACAGTTACAGCAAACTGATTGCATATTGGTATGACTCTTACCGGATTCCCTGGATTTTCTCATCCTGATGTGGTTCTCTGCTCTATTTCAAAATAAAGCACTTGCAAATGCTTCCCCAAGTGCTGGAGTTGTTTGAATGTTGGGCCGAACATTATGAATCGGTAGTAATAAAATCATCAGCAGGATTCACTTGCAGCCTCCTGCCGGGAGACACTTTACCTTAGCAGCTCAAATTATATTGAATGGTAATGAATGAAGAAGTGGATCCCTGCCAGGGAATAGTTTGTTACTTGGAAAAGTAGATATAATTACATAATAATTCTGCCTTTGCAGAAGGTGGCTCTGCTTTAGAAGTACCTGATGTTATTTACAGCTGTTACTTGCAGCTCTGTTTAGTCATCGTGTTGGTATATCAATCAAACCCAAGAATTTTATGTTCTTTTTATTTCTACTTCACTGCTAAACAAAAAATCTAGTGGCATCTATTTCACTCTTGCAATTGATCTAGGATTTTAGCATCTTAACTCGTAATACTCCATTGCAGTTTTTATTTACTGATCATAGCTATCTGTTATAAGGAAGTATTTTTAAGGTCTCTCATCCTCTCCTCCTCTCTCTCTCTCTCCCCCCTCCTTTCTCTCTCTCTCTTTGCTTGCTATAGGACATACCTGCATGATTTACCTATATAAATATATATATTTAACTCATGCAAATATCCTATAACAACAAATAGCAAAAGTTCAAAGGGTCATTACATGGGAATACTTTCACAAAAGCCATTGAGTTCTTTAAATGTATGTCCACATGTTTTGATTCTTTGACTTTTTTCCCAATATTTTTTTTTATTCAGATACAAGTGACTACCATCAGTGTTCTATAACATGGCATAAAGACCAAATATAGACATAAGTCAGAGACTTGGCTTGAGAAACCAAAGATTACTCTAATTGCATTTGTAAGGATAATCAATGCTCAACAGAGGTTGTAGGAGAAGAAAACCAGGAAAGAAAGAACAAAGATTTTCCAAGACAATCTTCAAATGAATGAATGCATTTCCATTCTGCCACATGCCTGATCATCTTTAATTGTGTAACTTGTTGCATGGAAACCAATTTGCCCACACTCTCTTCTAACTGACACACACTGACTTCTCATTCAAGATTCATTTCAAGAATTCTCTTTTGTCTTACCTGGCATTACTGACATCTCTACATTGTAGGAACAACCACTCCTCAGAAGAGTGGTTCTTAAATGTTCACATGCATAAAATTCACCTGAGTAGTTCATTTAAAAATGTATATTCCCAGGTTCCATCCCCAGACACTAATTCAAAAGATATGAGATGAAGTCAAAGAATCTGCATTTTTAACTGAGGGGAATTATTTTGTATACAGTCCAGGATCATACTTTACAAAACCCTGCATTAGGAGGAAATGTAAAGTTTATATCAAGAACTACTTTATAATAATTCACTAGGCACAGTGTAGGTGGCATTAAAAGTGATTTACTAAGAAATTAATCCCCTCCCACAGATCAGTCAGAGAGATCTTTTAAAATATAAACTGAATCTTTTTTTAATTGCTCAAAAACACCAAACTCATGCTCACCATAAGGATTTTTGTCCCCACTATTCTCTAGGCAGGGATCACTCTTCTTTTCAGACAATTTCTCAGTCTCATCATTTTTGGTCTCAGCTCAAACATCATCTCTTCAGAGAGGCATTCCTGAACACCCTCTCTAACGTATATCCCACCACCTCCAGCCTTTTGTCATGCTACTCCACGGTATTTCCAGCACCTAGGACAGGAGCTGACACACAAGAACTCAGTAAACATCATTCAGTAATGAATGGATTACATATAATAGAAGCTCTTTTCTGTTCTCTGTTATCTATCTATAACATATTCTTATTCCATGGATTACAGAATATTACAGCTAAAATATTTACATTTGTGTATTGAAGTAAGTCTTTCAACACTTATAAGAGGGCAAACTGGACCATAGGTGCTTCCACAATTTGAACGACTATTTCTTCAGTTCAGGACAACAATGAAGTTATATGAAAATACAAATAAGAGAAATCAGGAGGGAAGCAGAAAATTAATAAGACAGTCTCTCCCCCCAAATTAATCTTTCATTAAAACAGCTACTTTCCTTATAAAAAATGTATATACTTGATTGCCTAAATGTTCTAAAGCAATAAAATTCCAACAATCATTTTAAATTTTAGTGTGTTTAAGTATGTTTTTATATTTTATTATTGATAGAAATTATTTTTTAAAATCAACAAAAACAATAGGGAGATTTTGAACAATCAATATTTATCAAAATATATACGTTTGCTAAAATGTTGTCCAATTTAAATCTCAACAGATGGTAGTGCTACTTTTTCAATTCCATACAGATTTTATTAATATTTGCCAAATGGCAACAAATTGATTGGAAATTAATCCTTTAGTTCGAAGACTTAAACTTTGTGTCAAAACTTTGATTTTATGTTTTGCTTTTTTTCTGCATAGTTTAAATGCCTTCCAATGTGAATTAAGCAAAAGAGCAATAGTACCAAAATCAGAATAATATATCATTTGATGAGCTGTTTTGTGACCAGATAATTTTATGGTAGAGACTTTTGTCGGTTGAAATAAGCAAAGCTTTTTGGCTGGTTCTTTAAAATATGGCTGATTTTCTCTGTCACCATATGGTTTGTAACTTCAGCCATAAGTGCAGAAATTATAAAGAGCTAAATTTAGACTATGCCCATGACAGGGACACATTCAGAGATTCCTATGAGTAAATGTCTTACTTTTATTACTCCCATTGTGGCACACTTCTGTATTTTAGAAATTTTCCAATGCCTTCAACAGCGCCTGAGTTCACAGTCAGTTTTTTTAGAGTCACAGTTTTAGACAAAACTTTTCTTCGTGGAATGTTGACTTGAAATTATATCTCTTGAAAATATAATGTGTTATGTTTGCATGGAAATTTAATGTGAGTTTCCATACCATTCTGGATAAAAACCTAGCAGACAATAGAATAAATTGAGTATTGTCTTTCTTGAAAGGTTGTTGTTAATTCAGGTGGGAATGCTTGGAAATCTAGTATAGAATCTTAGGAAATCAGTGTAGTAGACTATTGTCAGGTACATATGCTATTCATCAAATCTATTGACAACTACGGCAATTTCCATAGCCAGGAACAATATCAATATATGCAGTTGACTCAGTTTCTTTTGAGAATTGAATCTTGATTAATCATAATGTTAATAGTTGAGTAATATTTGTGGCTCATTGTTACCATTAGTTTATTCTTGTTTTTGTTATTTTTTTGTTGTTGATTTTAAAACTGAAAACTTTTTTAAAAACAATGAACTTTTTTTTGGTTTCCAGATTTATAACTAATTTTGATGAACATTTTCCCATATGACTATTATGTTTCTGGTTCAGCAAATCTAGCTTACTGAAGATAATTCATCTTTCATTGATATTTGCATTTTTCACATCAAGTGCCAATACTTTCTGATTAAACAACCTAGTGTGATGGTTGAGTCATTTAGTGTCTATAATCCTGTATTTCCTAATTTAGAAAACTGAGATAATATTATCTCAGACTACTATAAAATATAGTGGTTTTGAGACATATGTTAATGTATTCAGCTGAACAATATGAAGTTGCCAGTGAATATGTCATTGACGCTGGATTTGACACATTCACCAGGGGCATGTTCAAACAATATTAATGTCTAAGCCCCACCACAGACCACTTAGATCAGAATTATTAATGGTGGAACAAAGGCATAAGTATTTCCTTAAAATTCAAAGGTGGGGACTTCCCTGGCGGTCCACTGGTTAAGACTTTGCCCTCCAATGCAGGGGGTGCGGGTTCGATCCCTGGTCCTGGAGTGAAGATCCTCCATGCCTCTGAGCCAAAAAACCAAAACATAAAGCAGAAGCAACATTGTAACAAATTCAATAAAGTCTTTAAAAATGGTCCACATCAAAAAATGTAAAATTAAAAAAATTCAAAGGTCATTTTAATATGAAGATAGGGTTAAGAACCACTGGTACATATAATCCATTTTTTTTCATAGAGTCTCATAGTCTTCACTTCCATAGGGCCAGTCACTGTAGGGACAGAATGACCTTCCATGCAAAAGGATAAATAGAAGATTAAAAAAACATGAAACCCTTTTTTAAATAAGGCTGTGCAGTTGAAATGCTTTTAAATGTATTCAAATTCAATTTTGTGCCATGTAGTAGTCAAACAGAGACCTTCCCAAGTAGATGGTAAAGCAGTGAAAGTGGTTGCTGGAGTATCATTGATACTGCCTGAGTTTAATTAAGTGTGAGCCCCTCCCCCCCCAAATAAAAAAGGCAGTTGTGGAAGAGTATGATCAAGTTTTGGAATTTAATCAATAAATAAGGAGAGCTCTTTCAGTTCTTCAGGTGAAAGGCAAATTCTCCCTTGCCTGAGACTGCTATTAGGGGCTTTTGAGGCACATAGCTAAGAATATAGATGAAGCAGAGATGTCAGGAACGTAGGAGAGAAGAGAGGCATAAGACAAAGTAACTAGGTATAAACCTAGCTATTTTCAGTAAAGTATTAAAAATTCACTACTACCCTTCGCATAGATCAAGTTGCTTATAAAGAGAATATTTTATGTAATGTATTAAAAGAGTTGCAAACATGTGAATTCAAAGTTTTATTCTTTCAAATAGATATGTATTTGACGAGATTAGTAGCATGAGCAAAGCACTGACTTCAAGACATCTGAGGACTTCTTTTTATTTTAAATATTGTTTTTAAGTTATTTTCATTTTTTTTTTTTTTTACTTTCTTATAAAAGAAGTACATATAGTTGCACCTAGTTGCTGGCTCTGACTTATGTGAATTTTAGATAGCTTCCCAAGAAAAAAAAAGGAAACTGTCTCTTTGTAGCAGCCTATGTCAAAAATGTTGCAATATTGCTGTCAAACCAAACTTGGGTTAGTGCACTGCTACATTCTTTGACCATTTTTGCACACCATTGTTTCCTGGGGATAATTACAATATGGGCCTCTAAAAAATTGATTCATCTGTGGATATTACAATTTTATCCATATGTGTTTGAGCATGTCTATCAGAGATGTATACCTAACAAGTTCTCCATGTGGTATATCAAATCATTCATCCTGGATGTAAAGTTATAATTTCAAGTTGCTAACTTTCTGATTAGACAAAGGTAGATTTCATCACAGAAACTATATAGGAAATTTTAAAATTACATAAATACTGTTTACACATTTAATTTTGAAACAAAAGATTCAAACATTTTTTGAATGTTTTGAAGATTTTGTTTAAAAAAAACTTTTTTAAAGTATGTGTTGATATCTGAATACATATATTTAACAATTTATTCCAATAATTTGTGGCCCGTATTTCCTGATCTATAAAATAGGAATTATAGTAGTTTCAACATCATAGGAATGTTGTGAAGTTAAATGATTTTTTTTTTTTTTTTTTTTTTTTTTTTTGCGGTACGCGGGCCTCTCACTGTTGTGACCTCTCCCGTGTGGAGCACAGGCTCCGGACGCACAGGCTCAGCGGCCATGGCTCACGGGCCCAGCCGCTCCGCGGCATGTGGGATCTTCCCAGACCAGGGCACGAACCCGTGTCCCCTGTATCGGCAGGCGGACTCTCAACCACTGTGCCACCAGGGAAGCGCAAGATAAATGATTTAATCCATGAGAAATACTTAGCACAGTAACAGTAATGTAATAAGAGCTTAAATTAATGTTAGTTGATACATTAATGGAATTAATGGATACTTCTTATGGTCTCTTCCTTTGTAGCTTGTTCTAAAACTCCATTAGACTATGGCTTCATTTTTTTAACAGTCTCATTAAAATGATAGGAATCATGTTCTGCCTGATATGTAAAATTTTCCCAAGAACACAGGCAGTAAGTGGTACATCCAGGAATAGAACCTAGGTTTTTTCCCAATTTTAGAAATATTCTCCTGTATCACACCACCTCCACTTTTTCACATGGTAAATGTATTTATAAATGCCTAAGAAAAATTGCTATTACAGAATTAAGTCAAATGTTCCAAGGCAAGTCACAATGGCCTCACTGAAGTAATTTTTAAAGACTGTTTTTGGTAGTATTTCTATGATTGTTGCATACTATTAAATACTTTTATGTACAGATTTTTTTCTTATATTGGGGTATAGTTGTTTTACAGTATTGTGTTAGTTTCTACTGTACAGCAAAGTGAATCAGCTATATGTATACATATATCTCCTCTTTTTTGGATTTCATTCCCATTTAGGTCACCACAGAGCAATAAGTAAAGTTCCCTGTTTATAAAGCAGGTTCTCATTAGTTATCTCTTTTATATATATTAGTGTATATATGTCAATCCCAATTTCCCAATTTATCCCACCCCCTCTTTCTCCCCTTGGTGTCCATACATTTGTTCTCTACATCTGTGTCTCTATTTCTGCCTTGCAAAAGGTTCATCTGTACCATTTTTCTAGATTTCACATATATGCGTTAATATCCAATATTTGTTTTTCTCTTTCTGACTTAATTCACTCTGTAGGACAGTCTCTAGGTCCATCCACATCTCTACAAACGACCCACCTTCGTTCCTTTTAAAGAAATGTTTTCCTTAATCTTTCTTCAATATTTTGCATGCTCCAAATCCTACAACTAAAAGGAAAAAAAAAATCTTTGAATTAAGTGTTTCTTTTTCTCTATTTTGGTGTTGCCTTTTTCTTGTTACATAAGTGTAATGATAAACTAATTTGCTATATCATGCAGACCTGTTTTAGGATAAAGCAAAAATTCTAAGTGCATACAGTGCTGTAAATAAAATACACACTAATCTAGTTACTATACAATAGTTATTTTGATTTGAATCTGGGAAAATATGTTAATAAAAATATATGCATTTATTGGTTCATTCAATAGGAAATTGCTGAATGCCTACTATATTTCATTATATAATTTTTTAAACAGACAGAATAGCCAATAATTCTTCTAGAAGCTAAACATTTGCGGCGAGCCGCCTCCGACCAGCAGAATGACGAGTCGCCACACGCAAGATTCTTCTCGTATCACACTTTATTGGAGCACAGCTTGGTTAAAGAAAAGATGGAAGGAAGACCCCGCAATCCTATAGCAGTCTGCTTATATAGGGATTAAGAACATGTGTCGCTCTGTGATTGGCTTTCGCTGATGGTGCGACTTGTGAGCCAGCATCGGATAGGTCGCTACTTTAAAACCTCATTAGTATACTTAGCGCAAGCGCAGTGGCCACAGGAAGGATGATTCAGCTTGCTTCAGCTTCCTGCTGCGTGGCAGTTAGCTGACCGCGCCCTACAAACATTAACCTTAAATTCTCCACTTTTTGGTACTATTTCAGTGCCAAATCACCTGGTCATGACTTCAATCATGTATATTCTCTTTTCACTGAAACATGCATATATGTGTTCAAAGAATATATATCTGAAATAAAGAAATGCAAAGAAATTCACATGTTGATATTAAATCACATTGTATAAACTATGCTTTAATATTAATCAAAAATATTACTTAGTTTAATTCAAATCATAACCTTTTTTCCATTTAATATGTTCTTAAATTCCTTTTGCATTTAATTTTCATAAAAGCCAAAGGAAGAAAGCATTGTTAAACTTATGTTTTAGAAGAACTGAATTTCCAAAAATAACTTACCCTAGAGCACCTAGTAAGTGACTGCTAGTCACTAGTCACCTATTAAGAACTCACATGTGTGCATATCTTCTGATTTCAAAACCTATGATCTCCCTGTAATTGAAGACTGCATCCCTAAAAGAAAAATAACATATGGAGGAGGAGATATTTATCACAAACCTCTAAATGAGAATAAGGCCAGAACAAAGCTCCTAGTGCAGGAAAATCAAATCTAATCAAAGGTACCAAAGCTTCCCACAGCCATGTGTTTTCTGCTATATTCTGTTGATCCTATATGTGAACAAGAGAATATGTAATCATGTAAAAAACATTTCTATAACGTAAAATTCCTGTGACAAAAAAAAAATTACTGTTTGAAAAAATAAACTCCCTTAAGGAGTTTTATTAACAGTTTAGTGAATGTTGATTTACAGCTATCACTGTCACCTATTAATTGAATATGTAGATTTATAGATATCTCCTGAGCACTCAAATTAAGCCAGAGAGAATATTCTTCAGAAGATTTCAATTTAAAGGGAAAGCTATAATTTAAGCATTCATATAAAATGGATAAATTTTAAAGTGCATTGAAAGAGTATTATATTATGAATAAAAAAGTTTGCTCTAATTCTGGACTTATTCCAAAATTGTAATATTTTATTTCTGTATTTCAGAAATTCCTTTACCAAATAACTACCTGTACAAAATAGATGCAGTTCAAGTTATGAAAACATTCAAAATATATTTTCAAACGTTGAATGGTATTTGGCCAAAGTTATGATGTATAGGACAAGAGGCATTTTCTTTCTACATACAATTTTAACATGATTCAGTAGAACTATTTATAAGTTATATTTTAAGAAATTCACAGGATGTCAGTGTTTTAAATTTACTGCAAATCAAAGATATTTGTGCTACACTTAGCACAGAATATATTCCAGAAGATTTTTACTATAAACATTTTCTTACCTTATTCTTTGAAGATTTTTTTTAATAGGTAAAATTTGACAATGCTACTGAATATTTCTTAAGTTTTGATTTAAGTGCCTTAAGTACTCCATATATATTTTCATTCTCTGGAATTTTCTTTCTTTCTAAAGAACAGTATTTTTTTTTGTTTCTTTAATCTCAAAATATCAGCAACTCACAGGCATGCATGTAAAGTACATGAAAGACAAATATTAAGATTTTTTTTTACTATAGTTTCCAAGGTATTTTTCCCCAATGTAAATTTAGGAAATATTTTTAAAAAGGAGAGAAGAGAGGAGTAGAACACTTTTTAAAACAACAATATTTGTGATTCTAAAGGTAGAAGGTTTAGCATAAATTCCTTTTAAAGAGTAAATAAGAACCAAAAATTATTTTAAATTTATGGTTTTGAAAACAAGTTGGTAGTTTGCTTTAAAAAGTTATGACATATCAAAGATGTTATAAATTAGTTTCTCTTAGGTTTTGAACTCTGTTATAACAGTATTATGGAAAGCAATATGTGAATGTCCTCGAAGCATTCAAAATTAGAGATGTGTTTAAGTAGTTTACAATCATCAGACATTTTGGAAGAGAGATTTATACATCACCGTTACCTAAACATTACATTGCACATTGGATTTATGTGTTTGTTCCAATATGTTACACTATGTGTGAAGTTCAGGACCAGCCTTTAGTAAGTATAGGGAAAGGTACTGGCCAAATGAAAACATTTTTTTCCCCACATGCCATTTACATTCTCAGGTGTCAAATTCAGTTAATTTGTAAAATGCTTCACATCCTGAATTCGTCTTAGTTTCTCCATGGTGTCGTTTCACATGTTGCTCTATCTTTGTGTTTTCTAGAAACTGATAAATATGTCTATAATTTGCCTTCAAATTTAATTTCATACTAACAAGTAAACATCTTTGATAGTGTTAGATTGATAATTTAGAGTAAACAAATTTTCTTCTGATGTACTTTGACAGTGGATTTTGATATGAAGGAAAATTAAGGGAGAGGATGCCATCCAGAGGGATGAAGGGTTCAGGCAGAGACAGAGAGACAGAGAGTATCAGACAATTTTCTTCTACCAATTTTGACTCAGGCTTATCCTAATAAACATAAACTGTTTGAAGAAATGCAAAGTGTTCTAATAGACCTAACCCTGAATCCTGGTCTAACAATGTATAATATGTAATGTATAGTGACCATAGTAACTCCAAACAAGATCTGAAAAGATGACATAAAAAAATATATAAAATATTGAATAGGGAATCTTTCTGCCTAACGTCCAAATTTCTTTATGGTCCAAAACTTGAAAAAGTAAAACATTTGACATAAAATAGAATTGCAGCATCCAGTTTAGCTTTTGTCTATTAAGTTGTTCATTAATTAATTCAAAGAACGTCTAATGAGCACCTACTAAGTGCCAGGCAATCTGTTAGCTTCTCTGAGAGGATTTTGTTCCTCAATGCCCTCCATGCTACTCTGGGTCATCTGCCTCTGCTGTGTGGTCCCATGGTACCCTGTGCATTTCACTACCATAGAACTTATTACTAGGTATTGCAGTCATCTGTTTTCTTTCCCTGTTTTCTTCCCACTAGTCTGTACATCCCAAATCTCATTTTTGTATCTGCACTACTAAATATAATGCCTTCCAGTCACAGTTTCTCAAATGTTTATTGAATGAATGAGCAAAGCACAATCCGTGCTTTAGGAAGTGGTTACAGGCTTATAAACCCTTGTATAATAAGGCTCAAAACCCAAAAGGGTGCTTTTTGGAGATTATGAGAGAGTATATTATGGGAGATTTGATAATGTTTACATAGAGAAAATGACATTTAAGTGATAGTTAATCATAATCAGATATTTGCCAGAGCTAAAGAGGAGGGGTCAATATGTTTGTATGGAGGCTGCAAGGTATAAGAGATCATGACATTTTCAGAAAGCAGCAAGGGAGTTGGTATGTCTAGAGCATAGAAGTGGTGGGCTGGGAAAGTACATTGAGACCAGATTATGAAAAGACTCAGATATTATGCTAAAGTATGCTAAATCTACATGTATACTATGCTAAATCTACATGTTTCCCTGTCAGTGGAGGTTAGCTAGGTAAAAGACCATTCTGATAGCACCTTAGAGGATAAATGAGTGGAAAGGGACTGTTGGCAAGAGAAAAGTTTAGAATTGTTGCAGAAATCCAGGAGGAAGGTTCTTAAGGTCTAAAGCAAGATTTTTGCACTGGGTCTAATGGATATTCAGCAATTTAAGGAAATCTTTGAGCTACATTTCTACTTAGCTTCAGCAGGTAGGTCTATACGATCTTAGTCTTTGCCTAATCTACACCCTATTATGCTTAATTCTGCACCCAGCTAAACATCATTTGAACAGTCAAACCAAGGAGGTAACATTGTTAGCCTGAGCTCAGAGCCCTGACACTGACTCAGGCTACTAAACCCTAGCTTTATAACATACAGCATGTTAGAATTTAAATTAGAATTTTCATCACAGAATTAAATGTCATGAACATGTTATTGTTTTAATTTCTTGCATTAAAATAAACTAGTAGTAGAAAATGCGGTGTTTCTCCAGTTCAGTTAATCATCCACTGTATAAAATTCTCTTTCTTGCCCAACACTCCCATCTCTAGCATCACAAAACACATAGAACTATAGTGAGAAAGCTTCATAATAGGTTGGTTTCCAGAATAAGTTTCCTAATCACATGGTTCTAATGTTAAAGGGGGAATAATTAGAACTGGGCATTTTCTAAAAACAACTAAAATCAGGTTGAAGCAGCCTACTATCTTAGTCTTCGTTTTTTTTGTTTTTTTTTTTTTTACAAAATTCTATTGTTAGGAGAGGAGATAATATCTAGTAGAATTGCATCTAATATTTTAAATAAGATGTTTTCGTTAAACCTCTGAAGGACAGGAATATCAGTTATGATGGCTGGAGTATAGGTGTAAATGAGGTATGTGCACTTCTAGAGTTCTGGAGCTTTCCATCTCTTTGACCTTCAAAAGAGAACTTTGAAACCCACTTCACAGAACTCAGATGGAAATGGATACATTAAAAAAAAAAAAGAGAGAAAAGTCATTCATGCATTTGGCAAAGATTAATGGAAGGCTGCTACTGTTTGCGTTGCAGAGTTGTATGGGGATTGTCTCCTCGTACTTTGATGTGGAGGATTTTCTAATATTACTCTCTGATCTCTGGCTAAATTGGATATTCACTAGGGAAGTCATTCAAAGATAAAATAGGGAATAATGCCAAAATCGGGACACAATAAAGGTATTATTTGAGCTGTAAACCTAAGCGGTACTGGTTTGCTACTAAAATTAGCAACTAAAATGTTAAAGAATTGCATAAGGAAAGCGCTAAGATAAAAAGACTGAAAATAGAAGTAAATAAAAATATCAACTTCACAGCAAGGAGGAAGAAAAGAATGGAAAGGTTAAAAATAGTGATAAAAAGCTGATGTCATTTTTCATTGATCTTGATGAATATGGTAAAAGAAATAAAAGATTTAAATTATGATGGTAAAAATTTTAGGAAAAAATTCAAGTGTCTATTATTTGCATAGACAACTTTACAAGATATAATTGTCCAAAGTTTCATATAACTTTACTTCTGAAGATACTGCTTGGAAATCCTGTTAATGAGGCAGTAGTAATAATGAAATACCTCCTGGAAAGATGATTCATTATTCAGTGCAGTACAGTCAAGCGAGTTTCAAGTTGTGTAATTGTGATAGCAGCAGAAAGTGACAAAGAAGAAACTTTGTTACAGGGTACAATTTAAGTACAGTATTTGAGAAGTGATTGGGAAAGACATTTTCCCCTGAAAGTAGAACCAACTAATCTGCCTTGCTTTCTTTTTCACAATGTTTCATCATAATGTTTTCCCTTGTTGAATAATGACTGTGACATTCTTTTTCCTACCTTGACATATTTCTCAAGGAGATATTGTCTTAGGTATATTAATAATTCTTAAATATGTTTTAAAATATTGGTTTTAATTGGACAATTATAATATTGATTGTTCATGGCTCAGTATGTTGGCACATCTTTCTTGTGCAAATGACTGTTGACCATAAAAACAGAATTGTGATTTTAAATTATATTGTGCTTGTTTAATGTAGCATGTACACTTCCCTGGCTCAGAGTGGGCTGCTTCACAAAACTGTATAAAACTGGCTTACTTTTTAAAATTCTCCAGCACAGGATGGTACACTGCATGCATAATTCAATTTGTTGAAGCATCCTAGAAAATTTTTCTTTATTGTTAAAAACTGTAGCAACAAGTAGAAATTAATTACTTGTTATAACACAAAGAACTTTTATGCTATATTCCCAATTTTGTTTTATACTGAAGACTTGATTTGCAAATGTGAGTGAAAGATTGACTTTAAATATCTAGAGATGATTAGCTGCCAGCTCTAATCAAATTGAGAAGTAATTAGAAAATCAAAACTTGATTAGCTCTTTGCTTGATTTACTAAAATTACAGTTTATGCAGTTTAAATAATGGGGGAGGGGAGTTTTCTATACTCTAGATACAGTAGAGTCTACTATGTTAGGGCAGGAGGGGTTCTCGCTACTTTAAGTACTTTCTAAACCTGACAATACTTTTCTGTTCCTTTACGATACTACAATACTATATATTAGTATTTTACTTTTACTTTTCTGAGAATAAAACTTTCTCTTGATTGTTACATATAATACAATGTTATATATGAGTTAACTTTTTAAGGATCATTTTAAATATACATAGAATCATTGTTTAATCATGGATATATATTCAGGATTTTTTCAATTGCTGGATATAAAAGCCTTGCAAGGTGTACTGATCCATGAATAAATGATTGGATATTTTAGATTAAGGTAAAGGAAAACAAACAGTACACCACTGTATTAGTCAGCTAGGACTGTCATAGCAGAATACCCAGCCCCCCGACCGGGGCCCAAACCCGTGTTCCCTGCATCGGCAGGCGGACTCTCAACCCCTGCGCCACCAGGGAAGCCCTCTAGGAGTGTTTTGTTTTGTTTTGTTGTCACAGATATCAAGCTTTTGTCCAAAAATAAACATGGTGGCTCTTAGCCAAAATTAGATGTGGAACTGACTCTCATTTTATGTATTTCTATAACTTTGAAGTCTCAATAATTGCCAAACCAGCAGCACATTATTGTCTGTCAGCTATTTGGTAATTTAGTAATTCATCCCTTCTTAGGTAAAGTCACAAGGTTCACAATGTTTATACATCCAGAAAAACCTTTTTCTGGCTCCCTCAAAATACTAGCACAATTATATAAGGATATTCCTCATGAAGTATTTTTTAAGCATTCTATTTTTGAAGATGCTTAGTGATCTAAATTGTTAAAAAGTTATTTCTAGATTTTCAAAATATAGATTATAAACAAATTCCTCTCTTTCTCTCCACTAGAAAGAGTTCTGTTGGACATATTTAGGCATCATTTTTTACAGTTATATTGAAATTCTGATTTGTGGAAAATTAAAATTATATCTGATTTTTATTTAATATTTAAGCATTTTATTTCTTACCCCATATCATTTATTTTTAGATTCTTTCAAGTAAGGCATTTAAAACACAAATCAACTTTAGAAATACGACAGAACTGTTGAAGCAGTTACAGGGTGAGCTCATTTCATTGTGTTTTGCTTTATTGTGCTTCACAGGTATTGCATTTTCTACAAATTGAAGGTTTGTGGCAACCCTGCGTCTATTCTAGCAAGTCTATCAGTGCCATTTTTCTAATAACATTTGCTCACTCCATGTCTCTGGTCACATTTTGGTGATTCTCATATATCAGACGTTTTTATTATAATTATAGTTGTTATAGTGATCTGTGATGAGTGATCTTTGATGTTACTATTGTAATTGTTTTGGGATTCCATGAACTGCACTCATGTAAGACAATGAACTTAATCGATAAATGTTGTATGTTCTGACTGCTCCAATGACTGGCCATTCACCCATCTCTTTCTCCTCTGGCCTCCCTGTTCCCTCAGACACAATATTGAAATGAGGCCAATTAACAACCTTACAATAACCTGTAAATCAAAAGCTAGAAATGATTAAGTGTAGGAAGGAAGGCATGTCAAAAGCAAAGATAAGATGAAAGCTCAGCCTCTTACACCAGTTAGCCAAGTTGTGAATGCAAAGGAAAAGTTCTTGAAGGAAATTAAAAGTGCAACTCCAGTGAACACACAAATGATAAGAAAGTGAAACTCTTATAGCTGATATGGAGAAAGTTTTAATCATCTGGATAGATGATCAAACCAGCCACAACATTCCCTTAAGTCAAAATTTAATCCAGGGGCTTCCCTGGTGGCACAGTGGTTGAGAGTCCGCCTGCCAATGCAGGGGACACAGGTTTGTGCCCTGGTCCGGGAAGATCCCACATGCCGCGGAGCGCCTGGGCCCGTGAGCCATGGCCGCTGAGCCTGTGCGTCTGGAGCCTGTGCTCCGCAACGGGAGAGGCCGCAACAGTGAGAGGCCCGCGTACCGCAAAAAAAAAAAAAAAAACTTAATCCAGAGCAAGACCCTAAGTCTCTTCAATTCTGTGACGTCTCACACAGGTGAGGAAGGTGCAGAAGAAAAGTTTAAAGCTAGCAGAGGTTGGTTCATGAGGTTTAAGGAAAGAAGCCAAGCTGTCTCCATAACATAATGCAAGGTGAAGCAGCAAGTATAGATGTAGAAGCTGCAGCAAGTTATCCAGAAGATCTAGCTGAGATAAGTAGTGATGGCGGCTATGCTAAACAACAGATTTTCAGTATAGACTAAACAGCCTTATATTGGAAGAAGATGCCATCTAGTTTTCTCAAGAGAAGTCAGTGCCTAGCTTCAAAGCATCAAAGGGCAGGCTGACTATTAGTTTTCTTATACCAGTAGGTCCTTACTGGGCTTAATTCAGTCTACTTTTATAATTTCCCTAGTATCCCATACATATTTCCTCCTTCATTTATTCTGAATTTCTATTAATTCAGTTTACTTATTGATTTGATATACAATTGAAATGATTTATCTCCTGCTCATCAAGGAATTGTTTCACAGCACTCTTGTCTGAACTTGAATACAGATTTCTGCCCAAGTGTCGATAGTGTAATTTAGGTAATTGACAGAGACAAAGCCAGTTCACAAAGTTAATTAAATTTTCCATCTCTTCACTTTCAATTAGTTTCATTGATATGACATGTTTTTCTCTATTTAATGTCTCACCATTATCACTAGGCAGTACACAGGTCATGCTAGTCTGTCAAATAAATAGCAATTATTAAAATAGTCTTTAAGTAGACACTATTTTGATGTTTTAATTGTCCTCTTTGAACAGCTGAGTGTTGTGTTAGTATTTACTTCATTTATGTAGCAATTTTAATTACTTCTTGAAGGTTTTTTGTGTTTTTTCTTTCATATCTGGCACCCAGAATGGGAACCAGGTAATGGAATGCAAAGGAAGTAAGTAATAGTAGTATAATATCTCTTACTACAGTGTGATAGATAAAATATTAGTTTAAGACTGTAGGGTCCTTAAATTAATCCTGATTCTTTATGCCCTCCTTATTGTATAAAGATCACTTATGATATGGGACAGTTAACTACGTTGGATCTGTTGAAACCTAAAGGAATTTTTATAGGAGTGCTATTAAGGAAATATTTATAGATTAATGTTATATTCACTCTGAGGAGACATCTAATAATCATTGAACATTGTGTCTAATACTGAGATTTCACCTAAGTGGCTTTACTTTTACATACATACATACATACATACACAATTATAAACATATTAGTACTTTTTCTTTTGATATGTTTTTGAATTTTCCTTTTGTAAAAGCCATGTAATATTCATAGAATTGAAAAGTCTGTCAAGAATAGCAGTTTAGTATCTTATATTTTTACTAATAAATTCATATTCATAAAAGCTCCCTTACTCCTTTTCCCTCCCACAGTGGAATTCCTGTCATGTAACAAACAAGAAATAACTTACTGTTTTGGTGATTTATGTATTTACGTATTCTACTTGCCCTGTATTCAGAAAGAGAAGTTAACCAGGCTGGCTGGAGGAATTATTTTTTACAGTATAACATCCTTCTCTATGGAAATCGAGATCATTTAAAATAAAATATGTGTGTTTTAAGGCAATAGCAAAAACAATTGAGACAATATGTATGTTACAGAAAGTGTTATTTGAATTTAGACTACTTGACTGACTCCTAAGAGAAGTGATTAGCATTATTTTTTCTATAATGGCCATCTCAACCTTAATCTCTACTTTCTGAGACCACTTCTGTTTCTTAAGAGTTTGTTCTAGTTATTTAAGAGTAAAAAATCATATGTGCTCATTGGTTAGTGTAATATTTTTGTAGAGTCCTTGAGATGTTCATTCTAAATTAACTATTTTATAGAACAGAAAAGTTAACAAGTAGCCACAAAATATGGCTGAGATATGCATTGCTTCTGAATTTTTATATTGCATTCTGTTTTTCAGGAAGTTCTACTTTTCATGTTTTGAAATATGTGAAGAAAATATATTCTAAAAATAAGCAATATTTAGTTATGCTCCACCATCATATAGCTCCAGATATCACTGTTTTAAAATACCTTTAGCTACAATAATCATAATTACTTATTACCTTAAGAGAAAGGGAATTTATTCTAAGGATATGTATCTCACAGAATTAAAGGAAAGGCTTAACAATGGACTTCACCAGAGCAGCTCTTAGATCACCAAGGGCACCATTGATTCTGTTGTGTTGAGTTCTGCCATTGATGTGACTCAGCTATGAGCTCATTCACATTCTGTGTCTCATGGTTCAAATTATAAACGTCGGTTGGCTTAGTCCAGTTGTAGATTATCTCTTATTTGGTCAGGTACTGGTCAACTACGGTCAAAGAGGTTGTGTCACATTATATTGTACAACAGGACAACCAGGCCTGTGGGAGAGGGAGTGTACTGGAGAGGATTGGGGAGAAGTCAGGATGAAAGGAGAGCAAGGAAGAAATCAATAGCCATTATAGTCATCACTGTAAGGCCTTTTCAGGCTTGTTAAAATTGTATCTTCTCTGTGAAATGTCTTCATTTCTGGAGAGAGTCCTCACCTTTCCTTTTAAATCCTAGTAGCACTAATTCCATATAATTAAAATGAGCTTGTCATATTCTGTCCTGTATGTTAGTTATTTTTTGTAGTCACTTGTTTTAGTTCCTCAAACATTGTTACTATTCAGGTAACTGAATATCCTGTATATGGCAAAAGGTTATGTTCTCAGCATTCAGCTTCCCCCTGTACCAGGGGCACAAGAGGTGAAACTTCGTGAAAAATTCCTCGAGAAAAAGTTGAGATCTTCATGTGTACACATTAGACTGGTGGGGAAGTCGGGAGAAACATTTCTGTGGCAAATGTTGCAAGTAAATAAACCTATCTTTTGAATAGCCTTTAATAATTGTGTTTGAAAAGATGAGCAAGTACATGTAATAACCCGGAGTAATGTTATAATATTCTGCTAAGTAAAACAAAAGACACACCAAAAAAATAAAAGTTCAAACAACTTTCAAAAATACACAAAAGATACTGATTTGTGTGTGTGTATATATGACTGTGTGAATTTGTAGGTATTTCTCTACATATATTTTAGAATGAAAAAAAAAAACTTTTGGAAAAATAAATGCCAAAATATTAAATCTGATTTTTCTAGACCAGTGGTCCTCACAGTGTGGCGACCAGTTGTTCTCAAAGTGTGGACATACAGCATCAATGTCACCTGGGAACTTGTTAAGATGCAAATTTTATCGACTGAATTAGAAATTCTCAGAATAGGGCCCAGCACTATGAATTTTAATAAGCCTAAATGCTGTCAAGCTGATTCTGTTGGGCACTAAAGTTTGAGAAACAGTACTTTAGTTTAGATGATGTGATCACAAGAGATTTGTTTTCTTCCTGGTGCTTGATGAATATGTCGTTTGTTTGAATTTATAAAGTACTTCAAATGTTAATTTCCTAGAGAAGGATGCCTTCTGAATAGCCCCATTGTATATTTCTTTGTATATTCTACTCTTGCAAGGCTGGTTTGCATACACTGTGTGCAATAAATGCATTGTGATAGCTTGATTGAAATTGGCTCCAAAGTGTACCTCCATCTCTGCCTCTTGTAGATTCAAAGGAATGTATTTAGTATGGTTCACCAAGATCAAGGTTCATGGTTTGAACAACTTTTGGTAATGCAGTGTGAAATAGTTTATTTTAATGCATTTCTTCAGGGCTACAACAGATGTAAAAATGTATCTTGTGTAAACCATACCGCAGCACAAGTATGGAATTATTAATTTCAAAAATTTAAATAGGAACTAATTACATTCTGGAAAAGGCAAGAAACTTTCTATTGAGCTGGAAGTCAACATAAACGTCTCATTATTCTTGAGTTTATTGATGCCTGCAGGTCATATTAAAGGTCACTTAACAAGAGCAATGACAAGGAAGAAAGAAAGTTGCAAATCAGTCTTATCTTTGGGGATTTGTACTCTATCCATTTAATTTTTCCAGCCCTTAAAGATTTATAACAGCTGTTTTACTTCTGTATTTTGTACTCTGGGAAATATAAAGGCACCGTTAGTTAACAGGAAGGAATTTGGATAAAAGAGAAACTAGATAGAAATGATTTTTAGGAGGGAAATAAAGACAGTTCCAACAAGACTAAAAATAAAGAGAGATGAAAAAGGACAAATAATGACTTTAGATATAATAAAGTGTTGAAAAATGGATTGTATTGAATATAAATATTTTGAGTTGTCTTCTTTAGAGATTGTATAAATTTCTACATAGTCTCATCATTCTTTAAGTGAAGTTCAGATCATACTAAACTGTGATAGGTTTCCCAAACTTCCTTAATCTTTTTATTTCTAAACTCTGACTGCACTTATCGTTTGTGTTATATAAGCTTAGCACTTGTTTTTATTAGTTTATTGACTAAATTAAAAAAAAATGGTTTAGGATGTCATTCTTATTTATCCAATTAAGTAGTACATACATTGAGAGCCAAGAGATACAATGACTGCTTCCCTCATACCCTCACTTATGGTCTTTGTAATTGTTTTTAAAATATGTTAATTGTTTAGGGCATGAGCCTTCTAGAAGCAGGAGCCAGTATGTGACATCTGCATTAGTTATCTATTGAATGTTAACAAATTACCCCAAAACTTTGTGGCTTCAAACAACACATATTGATTATCTCATGGTTTATTTGAATTAGGAATCTTAGGCTCAGCTTAGCTGGATCCTTTGACTCAGAATACCTTACAAAGCTAAAATTAAGGTTTGGGGGCAGGTACAGTCATCACAAGGCTTGGTTAGTGAAGGATCTGCTTCTAAACCCACTCGTGGGGGTTAATGGCAGGAGTCAGTTCTTCAGTGACTGTAGAACTGAAAGACTCAGTTCAATGCAACACAGCAAATATAAATAAAGGTCCTAAAAGTAAAGGGATCATGTGGCAGCAACAAAGAAAGTGATGGGAGAAAGTGATGGAAAATGAAGCCAGAGGGAAAGAAGTGGAAGATTATTTATGATAATTTTTTTCAAATGTCAATGTGCATATGAATAAACTGGGGATCTTTTAAAATGTAGATTTAAATTCAGAAAGTCTAGAATGGTACCTGAGATTTTGCATGTCCTACCAAGTGATGTTGATGCTGCTGGTCTGAGGAACACACTCCGAGTAGCAAGGAATGAAGGTATTAGAGATTATTATGCAGATTATTGACTTTTACTGGGAGTGACGTAAGCCATGCAAAGGATTTGAACAGAGATGTAATGTGGTCTTTTCCCAGGCTGATATGTTTAGAGATTTTCACTGGCAGAAATAGAGATGGGGAAACCAATAAAAAGCCTGTTGAAATAAACAGATGATGATGATAGTGACCTAGGGAAAGGCAGTAACAGTGGAAAGGGTAAGAAGTGGAATTTTTCTAGGTATATTTTGAAGGTGGAACTTACAGAATCATTTGATGGCTTAGTTGTTGTATGTGAGTGAATAAGAGGAATGTAAAAGGATCAAGGTTTTTGACTTAAGCAACAGGAACACGGTGATTGTTGGGTTTTGAGAAGGGGAAGACTAAAGAAGTAGCAGATTTGTCAGGAAAAATTAGGAATTTTGGCCAATTTAGCTTTGGGATTGCTTATTGGGTATCCAAGAGGAGATGTTAAATACGTAATTCTGGAGTTCAGATAATAAATCTTTCTGGAGACATAAATTTGGAAAAAAATCAGAATATAAATGATTTTTTAATTTATAAGAGTATATGGTGTCACCTAAGGAGTAATTTCTATTAGATAACTAGTCCAAATACTGGAACATTTTAACCTCAGGAGATTTATAAAACAAGGCTAAGGCAGCAAACAAGACTCAAAAAGAGCAAACGGTAACTTAGGAGGAAAATCAGAAGTCACCAGTCCCAAGAGCTGAGTGAAGAAAGTGTTTCAAGTGTTTAAGTAGGGATCAATGTTGTTAAATGTTGCTGTGGTTTAAGGAAGACTTTAGACTGAGAATTGACCATTAGATTTAGCATCTCAAAAGTTACCGATGACCTTGACAATAGCAGCTCAGTGAAATGTGGAGACAAAAGCCTTACTGGAGCCAGCTTAAGAGAATGAGAGTGGATAAGTTGAAGACTGGATGACTAGATAACTATTTGAAATAGTTTTGCAGTAAATGGGAGCAGAGAAACTAGGTGTTCCCTGGAGGGGAAGTTGGTCAAGAGAGGGATTTATTAAGAGAGGGGAAATAAGATCATGGCTGTATCCAATAAAGAGGAAAAACCTGATGATGTAGTGGTAAAACGTGACAATTACTTGAGTCATATTTTTGAGTAGACAAGAGGCTGTGGGAACTAACGTGTAAGAGGAATACAAGCTTTAGAAAGAAGTATGAAAATTAATTCATTCTAACAGTTTAACAGAAGGGAAGGAAGTATATATGGGCAAAATAGTAAGTAGATGTGTTAATGAGAATTTATTATAGTTGTTTTTTTTTTAATCTAACTATAGTTGATTTACAATACTATGTTAGTTTCAGGTGTACAGAACAGTGATTCAGTTATGTGTATATTCTTTTTCAGATACTTTTCCATTATAGGCCATTATAAGATATTGAATATAGCTTACTGTACTATACAGTAAATCCTTGTTCATTATTTTATATATAGTGGTGTATATCTGTTAATCGCATACTACTAATTTATCTCTCCCCCACTTTCCCCTTTGGTAACCATAAGTTTGTTTTCTATGTCAGTCTGTTTCTGTTTTGTAAATGAGTTCATTTGTATTATTTTTTAGATTCCACATATAAGTGATATATAATATTTGCCTTTCTCTGTCTGACTTGATTCAGTATGAGAATTTCTAGGTCCATCCATGTTGCTGCAAATGGCAATATTTTATTCTTTTTATGTGTGAGTAATATTCTATTATATATGTGGAATATATATAGTAATATTCCATTTTATATAGATACACACACATACACACATATATACACACTACATCTTCTTTATCCATTCATCTGTTGGTGAACACTTAGATTGCTTCCATGTTGTAGCTATTGTAAAAAGTGCTGCTATGAACATTGGGGTGCCTGTATCTTTTTGAATTCGAATTTTCATCTTTTCTGGATATATGCCCAGGAGTGGGATTGCTGGATCATATGGTAACTCTATTTTTAGTTTTTAAGGAAACTTCATAATGTTTTCCAGAGTGGCTGCACCATTTTACATTTCCACCAACAATGTAGGAGGATTATGTTTTCTCCAAACCACCCCCCGTATTTATTATTTGTAGACTTTTTGATGATGACCATTCAGACAATTTGCATTTCTCTAATAATTAGTGATGTTGAGCATCTTTTAATATGCCTGTTGGCCAACTCTATGACTTCTTTGGGGAAATGTCTACTTAGGCCTTCTGCCTATTTTTTTATTGGGTTGTTTGTTTTTTAGATATTGAGTTGTATGAGCTGTTTATATATTTTGGAAATTAAGCCCTTGTCAGTCACAGTGTTTGCAAATATTTTCTCCCAGTCTGTAGATTGTCTTTTCGTTTTGTTTATAGTTTCCTTTGCTGTGCAAAGCTTATAAGTTTGATTAGGTTCCATTTGTTTATTTTTGCTTTTATTTCTTTTGCCCTGATCTAAGAAAATATTGCTACAATTTATGTCACAGAATGCTTTGCCTCTTTCCTCTTCTAGGAGTTTTATTTTTGTGTATGTTGTGAGGTAGTGTTCTAACTTCATTGATCTACATGAGTCTGTCCAGTTTTCCCAACACCACCTTGCTGAAGGGACTATCTTTTCTCCATTGTATATTCTTGTCTCCTTTTTCAAAGATTAATTGACCATAGTTCTCTTCTGAGTGTTCCTTTTCTCAGTGAAATTAAGAGGCATGGCTATCTGCTAGGAAAGAGTAAAGCAAGTGATAGAGGTTTGATAAATAAGTAGGAGGTCTGGAGAGTCATCTAGGCTTGCAAAATGAATATCCTAGAGAAATATAGGAACTCTGCTTAGAAATAAAAACAAGGTTAGTAGCCATGAATTTAAAGTTATATTAGACAGCCTTTGGTTGTTTTTTTCTCCAGATATATTTTTTGTCACTTCCTTGAAATACTCCATGCTGCCTTTAGGGTTAGTTAATTTTTCATGTACATATTCCAAGTCTAACTGGCACAGGGGAATTTTTATAATTCTTACATTCTCTAAATCATTGGTCACAGTGCTTTAAACCTAATTGTAAATGATCGATTAACAATTTATCACTTTAGTGATAAGCGAGGGAAAACCTGGAATGTAGAATTGAAAACAACGTAGATATCATTGAATCCATTTACAGTAAATGATGTTGAAAAAATTAAGGACAGTATGTTAACAAATTGGCCTAAGGTCACACCGTTTGTTCAGATTAGGAATCATAAAGTGGTGAGGAAATTCTTATGCTTTATTTTAAATATTGCATTTCATATTGGCTCACTCTGTTAAAGCTATCAGTAATCTTCTAATCACCAAAAATGAGAAGCAGGAATCCATTTTAGTAATTCCTTAATCTGAGCAACCTCTAATTGTTACCTTGTAATAAGAGCTGTCATTATTTAGTGTTTATTTCATGCCAGGCACTGTACTAAACACTGTATGAGAACAACTTTATACAGTTCTAACATTAATCCTATCAATTGAGAACTCTTACAGATGGAAAATATAAAGCTTACCCAATATAAATAACTTGTCTAAAACCACACAGCTAGTAAAAGAATCATGAATTCAAACCCAGAACCATGCTTTTAACCAGATGAAGGTAGTGACTCTCATACTTTGAAGTATGTCAGAATCACCATAAGTGGTTATTAAAACACAGATTGTTGGGCTCTATTCCCTGAGTTCCTTATTTAGTAGACCTGGAATGGAGCCCCAAAATGTATATTTCTAACAATTTGCCCTTTGATGCTGATGCTGCTGGTCCAGAGACCCCATTTTGAAAACCACTGCAATAGTTTATCTTCCTTTTACAGCAGATACCTCCCTCATATTGCTCCAAGGGTCCCTCTTCTTTTTATTGTCTTCATCATTATCCTAGTTGAACCCTTTCATCCCCTACTCCAGCCTTCCTTACTACAGTCTCCCACACACCTTGAAACACTGATATTCTGAAAACATCTCACGTATCTAACATTGGAGTATATGAATTTTTAAAGTAAAAGTTAGATATTTATATTATTAATAGCAAGTATGATCTTAACAAATTTGGGGGTTTAAGTATTTAAATTTCTTTGATGTTATATGTCACTGTATGAACTTATTTTTCTTCAAAAAATTGTAAAAGAAAAAATAGAATAAATAAAAGTCCCATAGATCAATCTGTCATTATCAATAATTATAGCTTATTTGTATAGAACTTTAAAATATATAAGCAAAATGGACCCAGATTATTAAAATTTCTTACTACATTAGTAGTCTGTATTCTGTCTCTTCCTCTTGTATCCAAACTACACATCTTAACTAATCAATCTCTCTTAAGTGGAATTTTCATTGGTTCATGGCTCAGCTCAAGAATTTTCAGTGAATTCCAAATGCCTAATAAATTAAATACAAACTGAACACCTTGAATTTAGAGATTTACAATATGATATCAATTAGTCTGTCCAGACTAGTCTCCCAATTCTATCTTCCTATGTTCAAAACATGTTTGCACTGCTTCTGAATATGTCCAAAATCTACTACTAAGCCAGTGTTCATACAATTCTCTGGACTATTTTTGTCTTTTTGAAATTCTGCCACTGCCTCTGGGGTTAGATTAAAGGTATCTCCTCTATGAAGACATTCCTAAATTCCTGGAAAGTTGTATATTCTCTCTCCCTGTTTAAACCTTTCATAGAAAATTTTGGTACTTTTTTAATCAACTATTTAAGGTGACACAGATACGGATAACACAAACAGAGATGGGATTTAAACCCAGATCTGGATAATTATCTCCACTTATTTAGTCTCTCAGCCTCAATTTTCTTTTCAATAAAATTAGGATAATAATATTTATGTTGTTGCATACAAGTGCATTATAGGAATAAATCAAGTAATACATTTAACAGATAATGATATACTCCTTATATAAAGGATTCTCAGTAAATGTTCTGGTAATAGGCAAGAATCTTACATTTTTGAGTTATAGAACTCTAACCCACACTACCTTGACTAGAAGTGGCATGTAATTTTTCAGTATCTTGAAAGACCAGGAATGGATTCTAGTCTAGGCATGTCTAAACCCAAGGTTACACATTATGTCATTATAGTTATTTCTCTCAATCTCCTGGTGTCTTTAATCAGCTTCCTTCTGTATGTGGGCTTTTACTCATGGATATGTTGATGGATATTTACACTGTTACAAATAAATATATGTAGCAACAAACATTTGCATATATTTCTCTTTCTCCATATATAAATGTGTAGGTATGTGTATGTGTTTGTGTGTGTGCATCTTTCTTGATTCCAGTTAAAAAAAAAATAACATTGATTTCTGTTAGAGTCCTTATGTCATTTCAGTAGTTTCTGATGGACACTGCTTGAATCTCTTGCCCAGTTTTGGCCGTATTGTGGAGA
Organism: Globicephala melas; assembly: GCF_963455315.2. Taxonomy (NCBI): domain Eukaryota; kingdom Metazoa; phylum Chordata; class Mammalia; order Artiodactyla; family Delphinidae; genus Globicephala; species Globicephala melas. The sequence continues at coordinate 38,359,608 of NC_083317.1, forward strand.
ATATGGTACTGCGATTTCCTTATCTGGGTCTTAAGCCCACCTCTGGAAGATATATTAGACAGCCTCCTCATAATTGTATTTAGTGAAAGTGGTGGCTTCCTCAAGGAAGGTATTCTGGCATGCTAGACCATGCCTAGTGTACTCTTTTTTTCTCTCTTCCTTTACAATATTATAATGAATGACTGGTGCCCAAGACACTAACTATATATTTGTTTCGAATTATTGGTTAGTCTTCTCCTAACATTTTATGAACTTGAGGATGGGGATTATATGTTACTCATCTTTTTATCTCTTATATAATAATATATTTCTCAAGAAAAATTTTCTATAAAGGTTCTGGGATGAATTTGATTTAACAGAAAAGATAATGCAGAACAACACACATTTATCTCTCTTACACACACACAGAGGCACAGAGAAATCTGGGAAAATGTAAGGGAAAATATTTCAGGAATGCACACTATTGGAAATTTTTTTTTTTTTAAACATCTTTATTGGAGTCTATTGGAAATTTTTATTTCCTCCTTTAGTTCAGAATTCTAGAGAAAGTTTTCTATAAAACTCTTTGTAGTATTTACATTTATGAATAAATTCAGGGTGTGTATTAGAAATAAAATTTGTGGCAGGTATCAAAAGCATTATTAATCCAGGCCACTGCTTCTCAAAGTTTGATGACCATTTGTGTCACCCAGGGTCTTGTTAAAATGCAGATTTTGATTCAAGTAATCTGGGGTAGGGTCTAAAATTGGATGTATCTAACAAGTTCCAAGTGAAACTGATGGAGCTTATGTGTAGACCTCACTTTGAGTAGCATGGTTTAGACTAGAGCACAAAATGACAGACACATCTGGCTGTGGACATATTTTTGTGTAGCCAGCATAGGATTTCAACTTTTGAAAATGAGTTTAAATGCCTTCTTATGGACTTAAATGCTCTCATTTATCCATTTCGTACTTTGTTACTTTAAAATCTATTACTTCTCAAATTTAAATTATCACTTTCCCACCAGGGAATATTTTAGGGTTTAGATGCCTGTTCATTGCCTCTATTCATGCCAAATGATTCCAGTGATTCATCTGACTGTTTCCAGGAGAGGCCCTGGATGAGAGGTGCCCTCTCTGGGACTACAACATAGTGAGAGATTCCTGTATTCTTGGTCAAAATATTTGAGTAAGCTTAGATCTTACTCTAATCATTTCTAATATTTTCTATTCTTCCTAAAATGGATGGAATATCCCCCTATGGGGGGCAGGGAGGCAGTGGGGAGATGAGGTGATAGTTTGCTGGATTTTAATTTTTAGAAAACAGCAGACAGTCTGCAACCTTTTAGACTTTCTCTTTAAGAACTTGGCATGTCCAGATCAAAGGAATTTATTAGGCTTTTAGCTCTCCTGTTTTTTTATAGCTCAAAATGAACAAATTTTCAAGTACAAAAGAAATGCTTTAAAAGAGTTCTTTTAGTCTTTATTTGAAATCTCCTGCTCTCCTTCAGTTCACAGATACGTCGTACACTGAATGGAGGAATCAGACTACTACACTTTGATCATTTCACTATCTTGTTTGATTAGTGTTTTCAAACTATGGAGTTTATCAGCAGGGGGCAGGTTGATCCCTGTGGCTTATAATGGGCAAAGTTTGGGGGAAAAATAGGTTTTTAGAAATCGTTTAAGATCAATCAGTTTCCTCCTTCTTCAAGGTTTAAAAATAACATCATGGACAGATAGACTTTGACACAGAATAAGATCAGATATTTCCAAAGGGAAAACTGACCAGCATGTATGGTGTACTTTTTCCCCTCTTTCTCTGTTTAACATTTTGACTTCCAGTCCTTAGATTATTACAAACTATAACCAAACTCCTTTTTTAAAAAAAGGAAGCAAGAGGTACAACTACTCAATTTTAAATTTCATTTACTGAGCAAACATCCCTTTCAAAATGAAGGTTAGGGTTGTTAAATGAGATTTTAAGAATTCAGCTCTTTGAGAGAAGGTATTGAACCATATTGCAAGCAGCAGTTTTAACTATTACTGTGAATTTGGGTTATTCATCCTCCACTTGGGGATTGTTAATTTGCAGTTCCATAGCTGTAATTCAGGAGAAATAGCTTTGCCCCTGATAATAAGTTAACATTAAAATATGGGCTTTTTTCTTTGGTGTTTTGAGGGTATTCTTAGTGGGAATACTGTGAAGATTATCAGCTGCTGACCTTTCAATATGGCTGGCAACATATTAGATGAAGAACTGACTTCATTGTAGATCTGGGAAATGCTGTCTGATTATAGATTTTTAAATTTGGGGTAAGATGAGACAAAGTGAGAGAGTTGCATTGACATATATACACTACCAAATGTAAAATAGATAGATAGTGGGAAGCAGCCGTATAGCTCAGGGAGATCAGCTTGGTGCTTTGTGACCACCTAGAAGGGTGGGATAGGGTGGGTGGGAGGGAGATGCAAGAGGGAGGGGACATGGGAACATATGTATACATATAGCTGATTCACTTTGTTATACAACAGAAACTAACACAACATTGTAAAGCAATTATACTCCAATAAAGATGTTAAAAAAAAATTGGGAGTAAAGGACATCATGGAGGACTTTGAGTTTAAATAAATTTAACTAGTTTGCTATTTGAAATGCAACTACGGGCACAGGGACCTAAAGAAAAAAGATGCTGTTTAGGCCAGATATTCAATGTACATGTTTGCCTTGTACATAGCCCTAGTTCCTGATGTTCCACTGTGAGGCATCCAGTGGGAGCTTCATGTGATGGAGCCCATCTTGGGTGACCAACTGCTAGGGTTGTTCATGATACAGGATGTCTCTATGCCTTTTTTGTCACCCTAGTTGTGTAAAGAAGAGGGCAATTCTGGATAACCTATTTCATACTAAGAAGTAAATGACTGCTAGCTCAGATGGCAAATGAAGAGAATTTTAATGAAGAAAATCTCAAGCAGCTTTACAAAATAAAATGAAGATTATACCAAAGCCTACGGAGATATTTTTGGATTTTATAGGTATCCCAAAGCCATTTTTTAAGTTTTATCAAAATAATCATACCGATTTTAAGTTTTAGTTTCAGATAGAGTAAATATAAATACTTGTAATATACTATTGGTCTTTAACTAAAAGCAAGAGGCCATTATGTGTTATTAATTCTCTCTTGTAGTTAAATATAGAGTAGGTAACTTTATTATTTATTTGTTTGTTTATATCTACCTTAGTTCCAAAAGGATTTAATATATTTGAGCTCTTTGGGGACACTTCAGAGTTTGCTAGAATCAATCTGTACCAAATTTCTATGTCAGTTAGGTCTTCAAATTGAAATTGCTAACTATATCACATGCCATAGTTTGATAGAAGAGTTTGATATCTATTCACTTGTTAATTTATACAATTACATTTTAACGATTAATTTAAAACGATTTTTTAACTTTAAAATGCTGAAATATAGGTTATTTTGTTTTGGGTACTAGATATACCAAGACTGGGATAATGATAGAAAAAGCAGTTTCACAGAGTCTGTAGCCTGTTAGGTGATTGCTGAATTATTGGCAGGTGTAGCCAATAGCATTTTGTTTTTCCCCAATAAAATAACACTATTCCTAATTAAAAAAAAAAAAAAAAAAAGCATGGTAAAAATTGAAACAATTTCAAGAGATTTCTGTTAGTCAGGGATTTACCTCTTCTTCATCCTCACAATTGCTACTTCACTCCCAGTTACTGTGCAGCTGTAATAATCACTAAAATGGTCTCATCATCTAAAATATTCCCTCCCACTCCCTTTCCAATAAATCCTTCAAATTGTGTCCAGCGTTTTCTTCATAAAATGCAAAGTCTCTCATGCCACTTCTCTCCCTCTGATTTTTAAATAGCTCTCCAGCTGTTCCCAACCCATCTTTCCTGTGTAATCTCCTTACACTTGCGCCATTCTTCCCAGATGGAGCATTAACAGGACCCTGAAAGTGATATTTTTCCATGCCTTTGCACATGTGGTTCTTTGCCTGAGGACTTTGTATTCATTCTTCAAGAATCTGACTAACCGTCTTACCATCTGGGAGGTGTTTGTTGACACCTTTTCTTCCCACTTCCTCCAAGGGTGGTGCGCACTCCTCCTCTCTAGTTCCACTGGACATCAATTGTAGCACTTATCCTGGTATGTTGTGGTTGTTTCTCTACTAAAATGCGAATACTGTGAGAGCCAGGACCTTGTTCTATTTCAGAAAAATTCACGGACCCACTCCACTACCAAAGTACAAAATTCCAATAATCTCCTAGTTCCTTTGTTCCCATGCTTGAAACCTTCTCCCCTTTCTGCACTCTTTATCTTGGACAGTGGCACTAAGATCACTTCATTGCCCTGACCAGATACTTAGTGTATTCATGGCATACACATGTAATACACAATTACATGGAAGCAGTAAGTATAGTGGTAAGTGATAGAAGCTATGTATGGATTAGAATCCAAAGACTAACCCTTACTAATTCTGTGATCTTGGGCAATTTCCTTAACCCCTCTTTGTTCCTGCATAACAGTACCTACCTAATAGGGCTATTGTGAAGATTATTCCATACTCCCCTGAAGTTCAATAAAGTTGCAAATGAGCACACACACAGCATATTGATTGGATTCTCTTTAAATTGATGCCCAGTAGATTCGATGGGTTCTAGGAATCATACTATATTCCCAGTCTGTTCCCTTTTTCATTTGGATGATCATGCTATACCCCTCTCTTCTCCTCACCTTCAACACATCTCTCATTCTTACTTTCATCTGATGATTCTGCTTTCTATTTTACTGAGAAAAATAGAAGCAATCAGAATTGAACCTTGCACACCCTGCCACCAGTACTTCCATCCACCTGTCAAACTCTGTGCTTACGTATGCTGCCTTTTCTCTGACTGCCATTGCTATTACTGATGGAAACCAACACCTCCATTATGTACAGACCCCATCTTCTCTCATCTGTGCTTCTGCAGAGCCCCAGCAATATCCTTTCTCTTTTCTACGTCAACGTAAAAGTTTTCTTAAGCATAAAAGGTTTTCACCTTCCCACTTGATCTTTCCTATCAACATAACAGCATGCTGTTATTTCTCTCTACCTAAAGAAGTATTGGCCCTACTTCCTTTGTAGCTACAGCTTCACTCTGTCCTCTATTTGTTTACAACAAATCTCCTCAAAGGAGTTTTCTGTACTGTCTCTTATTTCTGTGCTCCCATGCTAGCTCGAACTCACTGCAACCAATCTTCCATTGCCATGACTCTATCAAAACTGTTCTAGTCAATGTCATTGGTAAATTTTTGAGTTCTCACCTTAATTAAATGGAAGTATTTTCTACAGTACGTAAATCATTGACTCCTACTGGGAACATTTTATTCATTTGCCTGCCAGAAACCCACCCTTCTGATTTTCCCTCTTTCCTCATAGGATGCTCCTTTACAGTATCTTTGGTCTTTCAGCCCCTGGGCCCCTTCTCTCTTCTGTCTGCTTTCATTTAATTGTTGACATTGTTCAGTCCATGCTTTTAAATACCATCCATAAGCTGGTGATTTTCAAATTCGTATCTACAGTTGAGAGCCTCTCCTCTGAACTTCAGACTCATATATTCAGCCAGTGTCTGCTTCTGGTCTAAAGGTGTTTCCAAATTAGCATGTCCAAAATGGAGTTTCTTCTCCTTCCCTAACATGTCTTTCTTTCATATTCTTCTATGTTTCACATAGTGGCAACTCCATCCTTTTAGTTTCTCAGGAAAAAGGACATGGAGGCATCTTTACACCTCTTTCAATCACACCCTACTTCACATGCATCAACAAAATTCCTAGTGGTTCTACCTTCATTATTTACCCAAATCAATCCAGTGCATACGACCATTCCACACAAGTACCCTGGTGCAAGCCATAACCATTTCTTGTCTTTGTAACAGCCTCCCTTGCTTACTGCCAAATCTCTAGAATCTTTAAGAGTACCTGGTATGTAGTAGAGTCTCATTCAGTGTTTGTGAATAATAAGTGAAGTAGGAGCTGTTATTATTTTCAACTGTCTTTTCCATGGTCTATTTTATTAAACATAAATATTTTCTACTTGAAGGCTGCTTAGCAGCATCTGACATGTTGTATAGCTCAGTAGTTATAAAAATCTTCACTTTGTCATATGTTAAATGGCCATTTCTAAAATCTTAAAATGCACTTAACTGTCCAATTTTGCTAAGTATAATTTAATTTTGATAATTTGAAAAACACTTAGATGTTGTAATATCTTGGGATCATTATCAATACTATCCTACAGAAGATGGGTATGAGTTTGCTCTTAATATGTATCGGTTCTTTATTATACACTGGAAGTTAGTTGCTATTTAAAATAGATTTCTAATAACAGATAATTTCATTTTTTTATTTGCTTCTTTCAAATGAAAGTGAATGGCAGATATTTAACTTTGATATCTAGGCTGTGCTACCCCATTACTTCACTGCCAACAGTTGTTAATGAAAATAGAAGGATGCTTTTTCCAAGTGATTTCGTTCTGTTCACTAAAGTCTTTTGTGTCTTTAAAAGTTTCCTTTGTTTTTCTGGTAATCAGCAATTTTCTCATTGTTTCCATAGCTGTGTTAATATATTTCACTTCAAATTTTGATTACATTGAACTTCCTTTCTCTATTTTTTATTACATTTTTATAGTTCTCATTCTTACCAGGTGTTATGATTCTCTGCTACTTCCCATACTAATCCTAATCTTCTAAAAATTAGGTGTCAGTTATGGAGTCCTGATTCCCAGCTAGTAATATGGAAGCTTTTGCTTTTGTATCCTCTTTGAGAAAACAAATGAGCCCATCTCAGTGTTGAATTGTTGTAACTTTGGTTTTGCCATCTATGATGATGTCCTAAAACCACAGTATTCAGCCCCATGATCTCTTACCAAATTGAGATATGCTACCTATGTTCTCTTGTCTATCCTGCAGCAACCCGAAGGATTAATCTGGTTTCCTTTTCACTATATATATATGCCTGGCTAAGGGGATGGCATAGTTTTCCATGCTGCCCTCCATTATTATCATTCTAAAATAAAACTGTCAATTTCATTTTTGTCATAAGGGATTAGTGCTGATTATAGTTGGTAAATAAATAAACAGCAGATTGTAAGATAAGCAAGGGGAAGGAACAAAACCCCTCACATTCTTACAGCAGAAGAAGCTAGTTTAGATCTCTTGCTCCCTCATAAAATCATTACCATAGGAGTGAACAGGGAGTATAGCTCACTAAATCTCTCCAAAAAGCAAGACTTGGAAGAAAGCACTTTAGATCAGCACTGTAGTATAAAATATAATGTGAGCCACATATATTTAAATTTTTCCAGTAGCAAACTTTAAAAAGTATTTTTAAAAGGCAACATTAATTATAATAAAATACTGAGCTTAATATATCCAGAATATTATGATTTCAACATATAATCAATATGAAAATTATTACTGAGATGTTTTTTATTCTTTTTCTAGTACTAAGTCTTTGAAGTCCAATATGTATTTTCTACTTACCGTAACTTCACTTCAGACTAGCCACATTTCAAGTGCTCAGTTGCCTCTGGAGGATGGTGGTTGTCATATTGGACAGTGTAGCTCAAGGTAAAATATATATAAGTAAAGAGCACTCTTTTTTGACTGAAGAAAACATTTTACATATCTAGACACATCATCCAAGAGAGTCCAGCCAAATCTAGATCAGTCTTCCTCCTTGAATTTTCTCTCAGTTGGGGGTACAATCACTGCTCAGGGAATATTCTGATTTTAGGAACTGCTACTCTTCTAATAATTCTTGCCCCAGAGGCCTTAAATCTACTCAGAGCAGGCAGAATCGATGTATGGGAAAGGGATTTGTCATCTGTGAGAACTACTTACTGTCTAAGTAATGTTAATTTTGACTTTCTAAATCTCTGTTTCCTCACCCACAAAATGGGATTCACAATATTACTTTCCTCATAGAATTGTTGTGGAAATTAAACGACATCGTGAGAGTAAGAGATCAGCACAGCACCTTTGTCAATAATTATTGCTCAATAAATGTTAACCGGCATTATACATTCTTCCATATTTCAAAGCTAATTTAACGTAACTGTATATTAACAATGCTGGCTCATAGTGGACCTTCACAAAACATTTACTTATGGAAAGTGCCTATCAATTAAATGTCCAGTAGTTTTTACTGCCAGCTTTGGTTATTTTGATATTTTATGAATCTTAGAAAATCACCACTTATGTGATAGTGCTGGACAGTGGTGGAGGTGATCTTTTCCTTTTCTTGGCTTCCTGCTCTTCTTCCTTCTGATAGCAGAAAATGACAAGATATCAAGCACTGAGCTTTACCATCATCTGCCCTGAGAATGGGAAACCCCGATCATGCTTTCCTACTGTCCAAGCAAAAAGTTCTAATAAACCTAGTGTTGAAACATAAATAAATTAGATTATTGCTTTTTAAATGAACAGTGTGGTTATATCTCAGTCTACTTGAGTGTAAATGCACATGCCATGTAGCTTATATACTTTTGATTCTGTATAATGCCTCTGGTTATTCTCACAGTCGTAATAGTCAAATACATTTATTTGTCCAGGAAGAAATGGATGTGGATTTCACAGATGATAGACTTGTCTCAACTTTTCCCCTGATAGTAGAAATTCAATTTCCCTTTTTATTATTTTAAAAACAGAAATAACTTCACGTGATAAAATGTAAATGTGGTTAACACATCCTCCATCTCATCCATTGAAGAGTTTGTTAACTTCAAACTTGTTTACTGTACCCATTCCTACCCTCAATTCATTTCGCATCATTTTATCTTGACATTTTTAGTATTCTCCTTGTGCTAAAGAAAGTTTCTTTCTTCAATAATTGATAAGATAAAGAAACCTAAGACTTCACAACTGGTTCATTTTTTACTCAGATGGTTCTGCAGCCATCATCTACAGCAGAAAGCACATTCTTTCCCTGAGGCCAAAACAATTATCTCTGACATCATAAAGAAGTTGAAGTGGCACATGTGAAAAATGCTTGATGCATTTCATTCAATGAAAAGAGCAGCAAAAGGGTAAAGGTTTTTTTTGTAAGTCGTATTAAGAGATATTGAACATAAAGAATATGTAGCTATGATGCATAGATATAACTTTTTAAAAAATAAGCACAATTTTACTTGCATTCTTGAAATCCGAGCAATGGTCAGTCAAAAAGCAAGTAGTCTTGTCACAGAATGAGGAATTATATGTGTTTTCTGCCCTGAAGAATGCCTAAGTCTTTTAGAGCAGTTTTGGAGAACAAAGCGGCATGTAATCAACAGTAATATGTAACAGACAGATATGACAGTATAAAAGGATAGGATCTCTTTCGTTCATGCATCCCAAGCCTCTGGATAATGTAAATACAATTAATATGCAGACAACAGAGTGTTAAATAAGCAGCATCAACTGAACACAGCAGCACTTAACATAGGGCCAGAAGCACAGACTACTTTTTCTGTTATATAGATCACTTTGTCGTTGTTGTTGTTAAGTCTGTACCATTATGATGGAGGAGGATGGTATATTAGAAATACTGCTCTGGGACAGAAGATTCCTGGGTTCTCTTCTTAGCTGCACTACTAAGTGTGATATCACTAAACTCAGATTCTCTTGAGTTTCAGTTTCCTCATCTGTAAAATGAGAGAATTGTATTAGATGCTCTCTAAGGTCTTTTTCAGCACAAACATCCCCTAATTCTAATGCTGTTATAAACCTACTTCTGGTCCCTGTGGAGAGGACATAGAACCTACAAATGTAGCCTCAGTGAACAGTGAAGGATAAATGAGCAATACTCTTCATGTGATTTCTCAGGTTCCTGTTCACATGTGAATTACTTTTTCTAATTAAAATGAAATCTATATTGTTTTGTTGTTCAGGAGAGAATAACTAAGTAGAAATAAATCATACAGTAACTTATATATTCCTTTTAGTCTATCAGCAAGTAGAATGTATGCCTTAAATTGTTTTGCTTTTTCCAATGTCAAATGTCCCAAATACAACCCTTAGTCTAAGATTCTGTGTTACTTGCTATTCATTAAGCATGATTTTCAAATTTCTGCTGCTTCTGCTGATAGCATTTTATTATTCTATTCTTCCCATTCCCCAAGCTCTATCCATCTGCAGCCTTCCTTCATAGGCCAGCTCAGGTCCAATGAATCAAATTCATTTCTCAGCAAGTTTCACCAAAAAAGCACCAGGAATGTAAATCAATAGTAGTGAAAGCTCAACATGAAATGTTAACATGAAAAACTGAGTTCAGGGCTTCCCTGGTGGCGCAGTAGTTGAGAGTCCGCCTGCCGATGCAGGGGACACGGGTTCGTGCCCCGGTCCGGGAAGATCCCACATGCCGCGGAGCAGCTGGGCCCGTGAGCCATGGCTGCTGAGCCTGCGCATCCAGAACCTGTGCTCTGCAACGGGAGAGGCCACAGCAGTGAGAGGCCCACGTACCACAAAAAATAAAAAATAAAAAAAAGAGTTCAGTGTGATGGCATCATGTATGATTTGAAGTTGTGTGGGAATGTTAACTCTGAGGCAGAGACATATATGATAAAGAAGAGAGATAAGCTGCTGTTAAGAGAGCAGAAACATGAAGAGAACCGCTGTCCTTAGCAGAACATTAGGATGACTACAGTGGTCACTTCTCTTTTGGGCCTGTTCTTTCTGCATTATTACTCTTGCTCTTGCCCTTCCCAAGCTGAGTTACTTGGGCTCTTCTCATCCATGTACTGATATCCTCTCCCCCTCAGTTTATCAGCCCAACAAAGAAATGTCCAAGTGTGATGTGTGTGTGTGTGTATGTGTGTGTGTCAGTGATCTTTTTGCCCAGACAATCCCATTTAGACTAAGTATATTTGGAAGATTTGGCCTTTAGCCATACTGGGCATTAAAGTGCTTTGTTGAAAAAAAGAGCTGCCAGTTTCTGGAGCTGAATAATGACTCTCAACCACTGTGCCACCAGGGAAGCCCTTCCCATAGATGGAAGAATCTGCCACCATCAATGTTTCTATTAAATTGCATTTTTTTTTTCTTCTCTACACTTACAATAAATCTCTCATGTGGAGCAACATGAGTGAATCTCTGTAGTTTGCAACCACTAATATCAACTAAAATGATAAATATTTGTTGCTTGATTTCAAAGTTTGTGTATCTTGGGATGAGGGTAGGAGAGAAATGGACTGTATATTATTTATTTCTTCTTCTGATAATTGTCATTGAGTGATTGTTATAGGTGAGCAGAGTATCTATTTTCTAACATGCGTTAATTTAAACATTAATTTCTTATGGTTTTCTGATGCTCTTCTATTTGCAAGACAGTTACTATTTCAGATTTACATATGGTGAATAGTTGGCAAGTGACTGAAGTGAGAAATGAAACCTGGATGGATCTAACTAATAGCCCCCTTTCCATGGCATCCCACAGCCTGTAAATCGTTTTAATGTAGCCTTTAAGCTACATTATCTGACACCATGTTCTAAATTTCCCTTCCCCTTCCCTAAATCTACACCAGCCACACTGGCCCTTTTCCTATTTCTTGAATACCTCAAGTGATTCACTTCCTCAGGACCTTTGCACTTGCTGTCCCCTATGCATGGAAAATCTTTCCTCAGTTATACACTCAATTTATTCAAATCTCTGATTAAAATTTATCTCCTGATATATGCATTCTTTGATCATTCATTCCAAATTACTACCACTGATTACCCTCTGTCCCCTAATATTTCCTTCTGTTTTTCATAGTCCTTAGCACTATCTGACATTATTTTATGTTGATTTTCTCTCATTATTTTAAAAATATAACACCTTCAAAGTAAGCATTCATCACTGCAGAAGTTTTCTCTCCTGGTCACTGTAGAATCCATAAAAACTACTATAGTATCTGTCATAGAGTAATTGTTCAATAAACATTTATTGAATGAATGAATGAAGCAAAAAAATAATATAGGAAAATAAGTTGAAATTCTCATAGAGTTCATCAAAAATAAGTCAAGAGAAAAATGAACAGGCAAGTAAAATCTTCATGACCCTAAAATTTATTTCACGGTTTTTTTAATGAATCTGAGTACACTGATACTCTTTAGCTGGGTGAAAATAAGCCTTCTCTCTCTGGTTATTTAAATGGCAATATCTCTTAAAGTGACATATCACTTAGATCAATACTCCTTTGGAGGAGAAAAGATAAACTGCTCTCTTGAGTTTCTGATAAATTTTATGAATCAAAAAATATTACAGTTGAAAACATTCGTTTAGCCGCTAGTTCAGTTGATTTTTAAATCCTCTGAAATTATGCCATAAACATAACAAAAGTTAAAAAATACCTTTTCTTTTTTGATATGCTAGCAGAAATGGCTATGTATATAAAGCAGTGTTTAAGCAATCTAAGTGATGGGTTATTTAGAAAATACACAGATTTTTCTTCTTAATTTAATCTAAATTGAATCAGATTTTACAAGTAAGCACTAATGGCAGTTTAAAAGCCTGGTAAAAGCAGAATGAGTGCGGAATGTTATAATACCTTATGCTTCTGTAGTTTTTCCCTTGAATGAATATAAGAACTGTGTTAATACAGTATTTCTTGCCTGCCTGTTTATCAAACCACGGTAGGGTCAGACTTTCTGGGACTAAACTGGTAGCCTTTGAGTATAAAGAATGTCAGGTAAATGGATGTAAATTGTCTGTGTCTTGACCTCAGGGCTCAGACACAGCATCAAGGGACAAGTGTTCCACAAACCCAGCCCATTAACCAAGAAAGCCCTCTGCCTGTGTATAGGGACAGAAGGTTACCAACAGCATGCAAGTAAAAACCTCACTGTCACTTAGTCACGATTTTTCTTCCACGTGTAAAAGAATGCATTCTGTGTGCCAACATTATTCAGCTTGCAAATTCTGTCTGCTCAGTTCTAAGACACTGACTATCCACCTAAAGGTCTGATTAAGAAGGAAAAATAGAGTAGTCTCCAGGGGCATACTAATTTCAAGCTTATGTGAGTGTTCCCATAGATAAATTTACCAAGGTTACAATGTGCTTGCCTGGCAATTTATCTAGATTACTGAGAAGAGAGTGCTGTAGGAGAAAACCTTCCCTCAAAGCTAAAATAATCGTTTCTATCCATTAGTTATGAAGAAGTACCTAAAGAAACTCCAATCCGAACAGAACTGTTGGGTGATAAAGATATCAGTACTGCTCTCTCTGAAGGACCTATACTCAGTATGTTAATAGGAAAGAAGGAAGGGAGGGAGAGAGGATGGATGGGAGACAGACAAATAGATGCAAGTAAGACAGTATACTTCCTACTCTAGTTTACCAGCTCTTTTAAAACCAAATTAATTTTGCTAAACCTTGTACTTTCTTTGAGATGTATGGAATATAGGGAAGAGGGTGCTAAATCAGAAATGCTCATTATTTATTTGAATTAAGACCTTTGTGCTAGGATTGTCATTGAAAGATTTTACCCAGAAAACCTATAAATAAAAAGATTCTGGAATGCTTTCTACCTGATTCATTCAAGTTGTTTATATATGGGCAGACTTCACTCTTTGCTTCTTGGGGTCATTTGTTTATTTAATGAACTCCTGATAAGAGCTGGGCACTATGTTAAGTTGGGAATATAACTGTCAATGAAAACATAAAGGATTCCTGTGCTCTGGAAGATTAGGTATTAGTAGGGGAGACAGATATTAATAAAAATATAACACCCACACAAAAAGGCACCAAGTTATTATAAACACACACATACAAATGTAAATAAAGGTAAATGTAAAAAATAAACACACTATTAGTGTGTTGAAGGAAAACTCTGTGCCACAGCAAGCATGTACTTAGTCTAAAGGAGCAAGGAAGTAGTTTTAAAAGATGTGGTGTTTGATTGTAATTATGTGAGGGGATGGAGTTAGTTGTTAACTAAAAGTATTGTGGTAATCATTTTGCAGTATATATGTGTACCAAATGTCATGTTGTACACCTTAAACATACACAATATTAAAAGTCAATTATATCTTTAAAAAAGATATTTGAAGAGAGAGTAGAAGAGTTTAGAGGAGATAAACTGGAAGGCAGCAGGTGCAGTCAATACGGAGGTACAGCTGTGGGGGAAAAGGAGCCAAGACATCAGAAGGAGGACTGCAGCCCAAAGGAAAACACATCCTAGGGCTGGTTGAGGGTGGAATGGTAGACAGGCTTGTATCTTTCAGAGCCTTTTCTTTCCCATTACCTACAAAGAATGTAAAGCATAATAAAAGATTCCAGATGGTTTCCCACAGTGATTTTAAAGTCCATGACATCCTAGGGTTATTATAGTCTCAAACACCTAAAACAAATGATAATTAAAACAAACAAACAAAAAAAGCCCACTGGTTTGCAAATAATAATTTGGAAAAAGATAATCTGAATTTTTAGAATGTTTACCTTACTGAGATTAGAAATGCATGTGCTCAAGTGATTAATGGAAATTATAATTAATGGGTAAATACTTTAAAAGATATAGGTAAATATTTTAATGACTACACACAAATTAGTATTTTATATTTTGAGAGTTCTATATTGTGTTTTTGGTTCAAATAGTCTTGTAGAAATTATTTTTATTTTGTGTTTTGACTGTCTAAAGAATGAATTATTAGGTTTTACATTTGAGCTGTGATACAATTGGCTAAATAGAAATCTTTTAAAATCTCTAAGGTATCTTGCAAAGAGGTCACCAGGAATATAAATAAAGCAGAGAAGAAAAATTGCTTTTAGAAATGTTTGGGCTCTAGAGAGCTGTTTTCTTTTATATTTAATTTAGCTTCCTTGCTGTGACTTCTTGGTTTTTGAAATATTAAAATGAGATCATTTAAATAGATGAAAACAAAATCATTAATTTGTTTGTGATGAACACAGTTGTCAAGGTCTGCCAGAAATAAATATGTCCAAGTATAACACCACCAGGATTTTTAGTAGTAGTTTTTAAATGATTTGTACTGCTATGCCTGCATATCGCCATAAAATTTTTCTAACTACATTAATGTCCTTCCTGGTGAAAACAGTTCTACTTCTGTGTCATTTATGTGAATAGAATTATGAGAATCATAAAGGACATTTCATATTTAAGTACTGAATTTCTGTTTATGAAAAGATATTTTCCCTTTATGCCTATAGGTAAACAATTGTGTTTGGGGTCCTATGTTGAGTTAGCTAGGCCATTCTTAAGTTTTGCCGTGAGTATAGCAAGTGTACAGATATCTACACAGCTGATTTTATTTGCACCTTACTAAATATTTGCTAATATTTGACTAATGTTTGGTTATTTGTCTCACTCTTAACTCCACCTATTACTAGAATAATTTAAATTATTCACATATTATTATTATTTTTTAACATCTTTATTGGAATATAATTGCTTTACAATGGTGTGTTAGTTTCTGCTTTATAACAAAGTGAATCAGCTATACATTTACATATATCCCCATATCTCCTCCCTCTTGCATCTCCCTTCCACCCTCCCTATCCCACCGCTGTAGGTGGTCACAAACCACCACAGAGCTGATCTCCCTGTGCTATGTGGCTGCTTCCCACTAGCTATCTATTTTACATTTGGTAGTGTATATATGTCCATGCCACTCTCTCACTTCGTCCCAGCTTACCCTTCCCCCTCACCATGTCCTCAAGTCCATTCTCTACATCTGTGTCTTTATTCCTGTCCTGACCCTAGGTTCTTCATAACCATTCTTTTTTTTTTCTTTTAGATTCCATATATATGTGTTAGCATACTGAATTTGTTTTTCTCTTTCTGACTTACTTCATTCTGTATGACAGACTCTAGGGCCATCCACCTCACTACAAATAACTCAACTTCGTTTATTTTTATGGCTGGGTAATATTCCATTGTATATATGTGCCACATCTTCTTTATCCATTCATCTGTTGTTGGACACTTGGGTTGCTTCCATGTCCTGGCTATTGTAAATAGAGCTGCAGTGAACATTGTGGTACATGACTCTTTTTGAATTATGGTTTTCTCAGGGTATATGCCCAGTAGTGGGATTGCTGGGTCGTATGGTAGTTCTATTTTTAGTTGTTTAAGGAACCTCCATACTGTTCTCCATAGTGGCTGTACCAGTTCACATTCCCACCAACAGTGCAAGAGGGCTCCCTTTTCTCCACACCCTCTCCAGCATTTATTGTTTGTAGATTTTTTGATGATGGCCCATTCTGACTGGTGTAAGGTGATACCTCATTGTAGCTTTGATTTGCATTTCTCTAATGATTAGTGATGTTGAGCATCCTTCCATGTGTTTCTTGGAAATCTGTATATCTTCTTTGGAGAAATGTCTGTTTAGGTCTTCTGCCCATTTTGGGATTAGGTTGTTTGCTTTTTTGATATTGAGCTGCATGAGCTGCTTGTGAATTTTGGAGATTAATCCTTTGTCAGTTGCTTCATTTGCAAATATTTTCTCCCATTCTGAGGGTTGTCTTTTCATCTTGTTTATGGTTTCCTTTGCTGTGCAAAAGCTTTTAAGTTTCATTAGGTCCCATTTGTTTATTTTTATTTTTATTTCCATTCCCCTAGGAGGTGGACCAAAAAGGATCTTGCTGTGATATTAGTTTTTCCTTTATACTGTTAGGACATGTAAAATTTTAAGAAATTTGGTACTGATCATAATTTAAAGATTTATCCAGATATGAGTGTTCCAGGTTTCCATTTTTTTTTAATAATAATTGGGCAGATTTCCATTTTAAGGTTATATTTAGCTCTTCTACTTCAGAATATTTAAAATTTAATTGATATTTTACAGAATTTCAGGGATTTATTTAGTTTTTCAAATCTCAAACTTCCATTAGCCATAAAATCCATGCTTACTTTTAACGATAGCTATTTTAATTCCTTTGGAAAATGCTTTTATTTTTCAACATACCTTTTTTAATGAGAAATTTAAATGTAAAAATAAAAAAAGTAGGGTATATAAGTACAGTTATGTGTTTGTACCATGGATTAGAGAATTGATTTTTAGAAGCCAAGTGATGCACGTATGTACTGTTCTATCTATTCTCTTTACATGCCCACACATATATAACATGCAATTCTCTGTCTTATACATCTCTCCTGGTATTTTTTTCTAGTGCTTTGTATAGAGTAGTTATTTAATAATAATATTTGTTGGTAGAGATGAAGAAGGAATGGACAAATCAGAGTGTCTCCGTGGGACAAGTTAGCAAAGATTTCATAGAAAGTGTTGGGGAAAACCATCCATACTACAGATGTTTATTAATCACGGATGGTGTAACTTTTTGACCAAAATGTTATCTAAATTTTTTCACAGAATTGTAGAGGTAAAAGTGACCTTATAAAGCAAAAAAATAAATTTTTTTCTTGTACGTGTGCATGTTTTTTTTGGAGGGTGGGGAATGAAAGGGAGGAGAAATAATTTGCATAGCTTGAATTTGAAAAAAAAGAAATCCCTGCGTATTTTAACTACTATCAGATTTTCAGCATTTATAGGCTAATTAGAGAGCCTGTCCTTTTTTAAAAAGATGCAGTATCATTTGACTTTTGGCATCCATTTGCACCGAAGTAGCCCGCACTCACCAGGTCGCTCGTGGCTATTGACACCACAGCAGAGACCTCACTTTGATGTCTTCCTGATTCCCACTGATAGATCTGTTGCATTAGGCCTCCATGCCTAAGTGTTGAAACACAGCCCATTAATTCCATGGAGCTTCTGTCGTTTATAATAAACAGGCTTACATTCCCCTTAAAATCATAGAAATCTAGACTCTGAGGGTGCAAGGTTCATCTTGTCTATTTTCCTTGCGAACCCCCATAGGAAACTTGATTTCTATTTGGTATAAAATCCCTGTTTCCTGCTATCTATATTATTTATGACACCCTTGATAATACGATCTCCCTAGGAACCCATATCTATTATTTAAAAATGTAATCCTAGTTTGAGATTAAAGGTTTGAATGCTCTTCATTTTCCTTTAAATTATCTTAAATTATCTGTTTATTAAAAATATAATTTTGATTGTTGCAGCATAGGACAGAGTAGTGAGCTTTAGAAGTCAGTTGTTAATATCATCTGAAATGATAGGACCTTCCATATTGAGTGCCGTATTGACTATTGCAAACAACTTCCTTATATCAAGTTGATACTTGGTTTCTTCCCGTAGAATCCATTTACACCTGTTATAGTCTATTCATAAAGAATGTATATCATTCCTCTCCCCATGACAATCCTTCTGCTATTTGAGAACTTCTTTTTCTTTAAAACATCTTATCTTTCCAAGTTAGACATTCCCAGTTGCTTCAACATTTCCTTGTCATCCTGTTTGTCATTGCACACCATCCTCCCTCGCCCTTTTTAAATTACTTTAAAAGTGTGGCATCCTAGATTATGTCATATCTTTCAGATGTTGTCTGCCCAATGAACAGTGGCATGGGACTATAACTGCCCTGCCCAGGCCCACATAGGACACTCCCAATAATGTAGCCTAAAATTGAGTGAAGTTGTTTCAGTTTTATCACATTTTTCATATGCATTGACTTTATTGCTCATTAAAATACCTATGTTAAACTTCCTTCTATCTACAGTATATATTTATTTAGTTGAGTGTACGTACATTTTTTTTTTTTAACCAAAGGAATGATTTTACAGGTTTGGGTACTGTCATCTAGTTAGAGTCAACAAAATACTTGATAAGCATGTAAATATATTTTTGGCTTCCTTTTTTTTTTTCTAACTTTAAGTCATTCTTAATATTCACCCTGGTCCTACCTCTATAATGTCATTTATTTCTCCAGATGCAACGAGAATGGGTTAGTACTAAGAGATAAGCGGGTAGAGAAGCTATTTTACATGAACATGAATGAGGGAACAGCCTCAAATTATAGAATAAATATTTATTGAATATTTATTGTATAATACTATAGTAAGGTAAGCTAAGAGTGGAATAAAAAATAATTAAAAGAAACACAGTGAATCCCCAGTCTTAGGAAATGTTTTATACATATTATAGGAAAATATATATATAAAATAAAGGACTATTTCTGAGCAAATATATTTGAACAAATATAAAGCAAATTCAGAAGGGCAAAATGTATAATTGAATGGCAAAGGATGGGAACTAAGGAGATATTCTGAACAGGATATGAATAGCTACACAAAGCATCCTTGAAGAGTTTATGTTTGCATACCTTGGAAGAAATGTTCAAGGACAAGACTTCCAAAAAAATGTGGTATGTTGAAATAGTGTTCTTCCTATTACTAGAAATAGACTGATCTGATTAATCATATTTCTGATGATTATGGTGGAAATTCATGAATTTTCTGACAGGTCTGCTACCTGACCTCTGAATTCTTTCTACCTTTGATATCCTATGACAAAGAAAGTAAAATTTCTTAAAAATCGTTTCTCTCTTTACCTACAGCTGTGCTTAGATATCTCAAAGAAATCAGAAACATAAAGTCTGGCCTCACAGGAAATTACCAAAAATGAAAGAATAGTGCAGTAGTATGTTAAACAATGATTTGCCACACCACCTGGAATTGGCAAGTAAGAAGTCATGTTTTTCAGAGATCCATGTAGGCCAGTAACGTCAGATTAGTTTTCTTTAAGAGGTGTGAATTGAGTGGTGCTTTGAAAGCAGAGAATGAAAGTAAGATTGATATTCCAGGGGAGACTTTCAGTAGACAGTG
Source organism: Globicephala melas (assembly GCF_963455315.2). Lineage (NCBI taxonomy): Eukaryota > Metazoa > Chordata > Mammalia > Artiodactyla > Delphinidae > Globicephala > Globicephala melas. Next base: position 38,379,319 of record NC_083317.1, read on the forward strand.
AGCCATGGAAACATAAAGCAACAGGAGATAGAAGAGGATGATGAGAAAGCCATCTTCATGGCATCTCACCCTAGGTCAGGACCTTATTCACTCTGAAGGGCTTGGCCATCCCAGAAGTTGTGAAGGGCCCAGGCTATTTCTAGAGTGGTGCCTTTCAACTAATGCTGGCTCATAGTTCCAATTTCATGCTGATTGCCAACTAGTCTTCATACCTTTAGTCTCCCATTGATACTCATCTTTGGGGTCCTTAGCCTTTAATCATCCAACACACCATGTCAGATCAATCTTCTGAAAATACTGCTGTGTTTAAGAATCTATAATTATGGTCAGTAGTCCATGTCTATTCCATATAGACTGATGGTAAATTTCATCCATAGTAATATTGCTAATAGTTATTTATCGAAGATTTAACATGTATAAGAAACTGACCAAACATCTTCCATGCATTACTTAATTCTCATAAAAAACCCTATGAACTTGGCAACTTAACTTTAGGACACACAGTCTAGTATTTGATAGTATGATGTCTGTATCAGTTCATTCATTCGATTACTCATTCAACAAATATTTATTAAATGTATATTATATATTGGGCACTAACGTAGGATGGTAGATCTCAACTGGGGACAGTTTTGCCCCCTAGGAGACGTTTGGCAATGTTTGGAGATATTTTTGTTTGTTACACCTGAGGGGAGTGGCTACTGACAGCTGTGGGGTAGAGGTCAGGGATGCCACTAAACCTACTATGCACAGAGCAGCCCCCCACAGCAAAGGATTATCTGGACCCACATGTCCATCGTGCTGAGGCTGAGGAATCATGATGTAAGGTTAACACATATAAGGCCTAACAAATCACACACATCTCTGCCCTTGTAGAGCTTGTTATTAGTTTGGAAAGCAGATATAAAATCAGTAACCACGAAATTAAATACATAGGTATTAAATGTGATAAATCAATGGAAAATAATATATAGGGTGCTATAAAAGAATAAAACTGGAGGGGTTAATTTAGATTCTGTTTCAGGGAAGTGCCAGGGAAACCTTTTAGAAAGAAATATTTAAACTGAAATCTAATGGAAAAATAAGAGTTCACAAGGCTAAGCATGTGCAGAGGATCTGAAGAGCGAAGGAACATTATACTTTTGAAGAGCAGGAGAAAAGCCAGTGGGAATGGACCAGAGTGAACTGGGTGTGTGTAGATGAGACAGGAGCTGGTCTTTGATTGTCTTATGTATATGTCTTTTCTCTCTAATAAGTTTGCAGATTCCCATGAGGAGAACATAACAAATACAGTATTCATTTTCTATCCTATGGAGCACTTTGAACAATATTGGGACATAATAGGTACACAATAACTTCTTGCTAACTTGACTCGTGCATTTTTCCAAGAAATCCAATTTCTAGATTGTATTATGCCTGTTTCCACTTTGGGGGAATTGTATTGCCTTTGACAATCTTTCTGATTAATTCAGGGATTGCTTCCCATTGAGGACTCAGCCTGAGCACTGCCATTTGTCAGGCACTCACCGTGTCTGCAGACTGCCCAGGGCTGCACTAAGCTTTTTATATAACCACTATTAGTAAATCACTTCTTGTCAGCTGGCCTTATTTTGGAATTTGAATAAAAACTATAGATTATGTTATTCTTCCTGAAGAATTCTTACTAAGTACCATTTTCCTCTACTAAGTATTTGTAAATTGTTTAAATGTTAGAACAAATAGTCACTTTACTATATGAAGAATCCAGATGGTTTATAAGATCCTGAATTATCACAATCCACTTAATACTTGGAGTAAGCTAATATAAATACTCATAAAAGATATAATAAAGAAAAACCCTTTGGAATCTGAGATTTTCATATGAAACAATTTTCAGCTATTAACATTGGAGGATGAATTTTTCAAAGGTCCTGTTAGACGAAGGGAAATGTTCTAAAAAGAATACTTTGTGTTCATTCCAAATACTCCTTGAATTTATATTATATTTTGTAAAGTAAGTGAAGGTGTCAATTTAGATCAGTGAATTAAAAAATTCTTCACATTTTTAAAAAATGATTAATACATACGTTTTTATAATTTTAAATAAAATTTAAAATCATCTTGGGCCGAACTGGAATTTTGATTAAGCTTCTTTTAGAGAAATAAATGACTTATCTTTAAAAATTCATAAAAGGAATGACCTGTTTTTATTGTAATAGGTAAATAAAATACCTCTATGAACAGCTATATATCCCATACATAGTTGATCTCCTGCAACTTAAGTATGCTGAATTTTAATATTTTGTTAGATTACTTTCTAAAGTGTTTCTTGGTATATTTAGCATATAATCAGTGTTCTGTGTGCTCTATAAATATTTATTGTGACAGGATGAATAAATAATCATTAAAGGCCTAATTGTGTCATATACCCTGAAATATAAATTGACAAATGTGTGTGTGTGTGTGTGTGTGTATATATATATATATATATATATATATACACACACATACATACAAATACACACAGCCTTTTTCATATCGTTTTAATAAAACTTTTGCTTTGGGCAATATTTAAATTTAGGGAAATTTTAAAAATCTCTATCACTTTGCTCTTTTCTTCATTCTCTTGATTCATGAATTGCTTGCTTTCTGGAGTTAGCCTGATATTCTTCCAAGGCAGCAAAAATGGTGCAAACTTATCAAAAGGTCAGTTCAAGCTCATGTTCCTTTGGCCCCTTGCCACCCAGGGGATAAGGTTCCTGGCAGAGGACTATATAGTCACTTCAGAGAATACTTTTGTTGGAAGGAGTAAAAAGGAACAAAATATATGAAAAATTCATGGTCCTTCATTGGCATGCATACTGTTATTCGATTTTCATCAGACAGTAAATGAGAAGAACCTGAAGTCTTGTCTGTGTTAACAGAGCTCTTTTAGATGCTGGACGGCCCCTGTAAATAAACACTCAGCATGTCATGAAAAATTCTACCACTGCATACAAGAATAGACTTTGTCACATTGGGGCCTAAATATAGGCAGTGGTTTTCATGACTGGCCACTATTAATAAAACATTTACATTAATAACAAAATGCATGAAAGAGGAGATGCATCATGAGATAAAGTTACCATATAGGGTCCAGAGGCAGGTGTGAGATTTACAGTTCATTAGGCATGCTGATTACATTCAGAATTAAATTAATATAGAGAGATAAGAAGAATATCAGTTTTTGCAAGTATATTTTGGAAAGCACTTTCTGCCTAATCTTTGAGCTAAGTGCTGCAGGTGAGGTTGAGGAATTTTCCATCTATAACAAAATTTAAAACATATTGAATTGAATTGCAGTGGCATGCCTTAAATATTCACCTTTCTCTAAATGATAATCATCTTTAAGTCATATATATGTGAATGAGAGGCAGTGTGTGATTTATGATATTAGAATAGCATAGCACGTTAGAGCTGAAAGTTAGAAATCATCTAAAATTGTCTGCTTCATTTTGCAGGTGATGAAACTGACACCAGTAGAGTCAAATGATTTCTCACATTTTCATGATAAATTTCTAAACTTTGTTTTCATTATTTCCTCCCTCTACCAATCTATTTAGCTTCTTATTATCACAGAAAAAATAAATAAATATCACACTTTCACTTTTAGAATTCTAAAATTAAGCTTTGGTCCATTGCTTCTTATTTATTATTTAGTAATTTCCAGGTTAATATCATTGCAAAAACATAACAATGGGCTTATGTAAATACATGATCTATTTCATATAGATGACTTGTTTTGGGAGTAGGGAAAAATGTGCTAAAGGGCTCAACATGCATTTTGCAATATGTAAGAGACAGGCATTTTTATTTAGCTGTTGATCTGTTGCTTTTAGCCGTGAAGCAAGGAATGTGCTTTGGTTTGCTTTTCTCACAGCTACATTCCTCATATGTCTGAGTGACACAAATAGACAGGCTGACAACAGATTTATTACCTAAAGCTCAGCTGAAAAATTAAATGATACAGCTAAAAGTCGTAGCCTGCCTGAGCACCCTCTTACCATTACAGGAGTGAGTGAACACTAAAAAACCCAGAATAATAAAGTGGTGAACTATTTGGGAGAAAAAGAAATTGGGAATAAATCATTAATTTGATCAGTCTTGAGTGACTGACTAAAACAGGGAAGTAATTCTTTAAAAATCTGTCCATCTTTAAATTCTTTGCCTTTCTAGTCCTTTCCAGTAATCTATTAGGTTATCTCCCCACATTTTTTAAATGTGATAGAATGTTTTAATAGGAATTTTCCATCTTTCCTCAGATTATCTGTTGAGCATTACTGGAAGCTCGTTTCAGCAGAATGGTATGTGAAGGTATTCACCAGACTGAAGTTAGAGGCCAGAAGAATGTTTAATTTACATATTTTCAGATGACACTGCATATATTAAATACATAATTTAAGGTAGCTAAAAATAATCATTTGTACAATAAAATTGGCAAGACCATTAAATTTTTCTTATTTTTTTTATTGAATGTCATAATAATTTCTGAAATGAGATTGACTCAAAAGTTTCCTTTTAAAATATGAGCCAAATTAGCATTCTGTATTTGGTACAATGATGGTCTTGAATTCCACTTTATTGGAGGTAGTTTTGCATGTCTTTCTTTTATATTGTTTCAAGAGGAACATTTAATGACTCTTGTGTTATTTTTTTTTAATTTCCACAATCATGGTAGAATTATAAGAAAATGAAAATATGTTCAAGTCTGGGAAATTTTGGTTGGTTTGAACAACATGCCCAAAGGTAAAACTAATCTCATGTCTTATTGAGTACGTGCCAATACTTTCTTCTTTTTTATGATTAAGTTAAAAAATTATTTACAAGAGTTGCAGGATGCATTATCCCAGTGTACTTATACAGTGAGGGTGAAATAACATGAACAGAATAAAAATATCTTTACTTTGAGTGCCACTTAGGTAAGAAGTATGTATGATCACAGAAGTATATCTTCTCGGATATACTTCTCGGATATATCGGAAGGAGCTACATCCGAAATCACTGAATTTTTTTTTTTTTTTCCAGAGGTAGAATACAGGTGAAAGAGTTGGGAGTGAGGAGAGGTGGGCAAAATAGTTTTGACAGTTTGCTCTTCCATCTAAAAGCCTCAGAGTTCTCTAATGTATTTATTCAGAATTATCCTCGCATGATATTGCTCTTTATGGTTGTCTGATTTGCTTATGTGATACTTTCTCTATCTTAGGTTAAAAACACAATGAATGCAATAGAGCTGTGGAGTCTTTTTTGATGAATAGAAACATTAGTGGAAATCTAATAAATTCAGACATAAAATATTGATTGATCTTTCTCTACTTATTCTCGTGAATTCTTTTAAAATTACAAGATCTTATATTTTCAATATTACATGAAAAGCAAAATATAAGGCTAAAGTTTGCTCTCCAAATTATGACTGATTTATCCTTTGTGACGCTGAAGGTCAAATTCTTTTATTGAGTAATTATAGTAATGTTTAACATGACAAAATGCTCAGATAGCCTAGGATAATAATGAACCAACCTGGTGCCAAGAGGAAAACTGTCTTTTTATACTTTCAACTATGTTCTTTATTCCCTCCGGTATTTAAAATACAGTGGAAATGTTAGTAGAATCCAGATATACTAATTTTTTGTCTTTCTCTTTACTTCTACAACATGTGACTCTTAAGAGAATAAACCCTTTAGATAAGTAATCACTATAATTATTCAGTATGTCATAATATTAGTAGGTCTAGATCTGTATGCCTCTAAAGTGTTTGTGCGTGGAGAGCTACCCTCCTCAGAAACCCCTAGCAATCATTTCTCCTGAATATAACTGGAACAATATTATACAATGTGTTCACACCTATTCACAGGCCAGCACTAACATTTGCAAGCATGGAACAAGAGAACAAATGGAAGCCCACATACAATAGGTCTTAATATTTAAAAATTTCAAATCATGCTAAGAAACTGTAAATTAAAATATGTTTGAATTGACTACCTTGACAAATTTGACAAATATATCGCCCTGATGATCTGGAAGAATTGGTTTGAATTTAGGGTACTCGGATTCCTTTGAATTCCTCACTTAGCATCGTGATGCAGATAGAGCTGGCCCCTTATCCCTATCCATTCACTCTTCTACCCCAGACTACATCTTTTGTAAGAAGAGTCTTTGCTTGAAAGTGTGGATGTCCCAGATCATATGTCAGTTCTGCACACATACCCTTAAAGACAATTACCTGTTAGTTTAGCAGTGGGCAAACCAGAGGAGAGACCCAGTTGAATTCTGAAATGACTTGATGACCTTTGGATAGCTAGTTCCAGGGTCTTGTGTACCTGGAACATAGTTGGAACCTTGCTATTCAAAATGGCCCCCTACAAGCAGAATCAGTAAAACCGGGGATCTTGCTAGAAATGTGGAATCTCTGGCTGCACCTCAGAATTACTTAGTCAGAATCTTTGTTTTGAAGGATCCCCAGTGATTCCTGTGTGCATCAGTGTTTGAAACCCATTGGTCTAAAAGATGGCAGTGTGGTTGGCAGGGACTCCAGCTGGGCACATCTCCTTTGCCTCTCAGATTTTTCTCTCTCTGATATCACTAACTTCCAAATATAGGCTATAAGGTACATAAAAATGTATCTTAGTCACCACTGTAGCAACTGGCTATATTGTTTGTTCGTGGGTTTTTTTGCGGTACACAAGCCTCTCACTGTTGTCGCCTCTCCCGTTGCGGAGCACAGGCTCCAGACGCCCAGGCTCAGCGGCCATGGCTGACGGGCCCAGCCACTCCGCGGCATGTGGGATCTTCCTGGACCGGGGCACGAACCCGTGTCCCCTGCATCAGCAGGCGGACTCTCAACCACTGCGCCACCAGGAAGCCCTGTTTTGTTTTTTGAATAAAATTTCAGACCAAAGACATGTTCTAATAGAATAATTTAAATATATTATATAATTCAAACATCCTGTCTCATACTGATAGGAAATAATGATTGTAATAGGAGGCCTCAATTTAAACAATCAAATGATTTATTTGGCTGTAAAGATGTAACTTATTATTATTTGTTTTCTCCTTAAAGGCATAAGGTCAAGATCTGTTCTATACATGTAAATACATACATTTTGCTACATGAAGTATATAAGCAGCTGTTGATTATAGCCCAAATGCTAGCTGCATAAATGCACAGACTACAACCCAGTTCCTTATGTTTATCATCTAATGTATTTCTAACATTGAAGACTACAGTTAATCACTGATGCTTTTTTTTTAATTTTAGTTTTACTTCAAGTCTTTCTTTACTTTCTGCCAACATTAATCATGTACATATTGAAAAAAATCAATACGATGGCCATGTTTGTGGTCTCAGTTGCCTTACATGTATTTTTAAAATAACAACACTGGTTGAAATCCTTAAAATGTTAATGAATTTTTATATTAAATATTTAGAAATATAAGGACTTCCCTGGTGGTGCAGTGGTTAAGAATCCTCCTGCCAATGCAGGGGACATGGGTTTGAACCCTGGTCTGGGAGATTCCCACATGCCACGGAGCAACTAAGCCCATGTGCCACAACTACTGAGGCTGCATTCTTGAGCCCACGAGCCACAGCTACTGAGCCTGCGTGCCACAACTACTGAAGTCCACATGCCTAGAGCCAGTGCTCCGCAACAAGAGAAGCCACCACAATAAGAAGCCCGTGCACTGCAACAAAGAGTAGCCCCCGCTCGCCGCAACTAGAGAAAGCCCACGTGCAGTAACAAACACCCAACGTGGACAAAAATAAATTAATTAATTAATTTTTTAAAAAATTAGAAGTATACATTTATCTTTAAGGTTTATGTGATTGATGACACTATTTTTGATGTTGAATATTGACTTCTATACCAAGAAGAATTACTATTAGAGGGCTGGCAGTATTTGGCCTTAAAAATTATTAATGACTATGTAATTAATTACTTAAAATATTAAAATGTTTAAATCATTTATGTTCATTTTATATAATCAAGTATGGTTCCAAAAATTTTGTTTAGAATATTCTAATTTGCTGTCACATATCTAGTTAAAATGTAGTATTTGTTAAAAATAGCCCTCAACTGAATTAAAATAGTATTATATATCATACAAGTAAAATATGTATATATATTTGATAATTACATTTACTAGATCAACTGAATTTTAACCTCATTAATTATGATTACTGACCTATAGACTAGAACATTCAAAATGATTTATAGTTAGGAAACTTAAAAGAATTTAGTTATAATAAGTAAAATATAATTAGTCCAGCCAACATTTATTTTATTCATAATTGTTAATAATCTTCTTTAACTTTATGTAAGTTAGGAGACACACAAGCAAAGAAAATAAAAGATTGTGGAGATAAAAATGATAATGGTGAAAAAGAAGTAATTAAAAATGTGGTAAGGGAAAAATATGATAGAATGGACTTCTGCTTCATGTAAGAATGAAAGATTTGGTAGAAATAATATAATTCAAGAGGAAATAAAGGACATTTGGAATTTTTACATTCTTAGAAGGAAATATGTGTATAAATGCTGTGATTAATAAGTAATATTTGGTGCATTTTATTTTATTCTACTCCTTGGAAGAGGAAGACATTCCAAAGTAGAATAAATCAATGTGCCAATGTGAGAATATGAAATTGAAATGTGTGGATCACCTAGATATGCACAGTTCTCCCGCTGCTTCAGCTTCAACAGTCTAGAATTCCTCAGCTTGATTTTACAGAAAGCTAGCCATTCTAAAACACAGGGAGTTGTGGGCCATAGGTCTAAAATAGGCACCAGGTTTATACACATTCACTCAAAACTCAATAATAAGATAAATACACATTTAAAATTATGTAGAAGACTTGGACAATCACTTCATCAAAAAAGATATTTTATGGCAAAGAGACAAATGAATAGATGCTTCACATCATTTGTCATTAGGAAATGCAAATTAAAACCACAGTGAGATACTATTACATACCTATTATAATAAGTGAAGAAGTCTGAGCATACCAGTTGTTGGTGAGGATATCAAGGGATAACTCAAACTATTGCTGGAAATGAAAAATGCTACAACCACTTTGGTAAACCATTTGGAAGGTTTTAAAAATTAAACACACTCTTATCATATGACCCAGGATTTCCACTCCTAGGAATTTACCCTAGAGAAATGAAAACATATGTTCGTGCCAAGACTTGGATGTAAATGTTCATAGTAACTATACTTTTAATAGCCCACTCTTATCATATGACCCAGGATTTCCACTCCTAGGAATTTACCCTAGAGAAATGAAAACATATGTTCATGCCAAGACTTGGATGTAAATGTTCATAGTAACTATACTTCTAATAGTTATTTAATAATACTTTTAATAACCCAAATGTCCATCAACAAGTGAATGGATAAACAAATTGTGGTATACCCATACAAAGAAATACTACTCAGAAATGCAAAGGAAAGATCTGTCAATGCATACAACAGGATGAATCTCAGTGTTACTGAGTGAAAGAATCCTGACCAAAAAAGAAGCATGTATTGTATGATTCAATTTATAAAATTCTAGAAAAAGAAAGCTAAACTATAATGACAGATCAGTGGTGCCTGGGGATGAAGGTAGGGGTAGGGAAAGGCAGGAGGTTGGCATCAAATTGAAGGCTTTTTAAGTATGTGCAATTTATTGTATGTAATTTTTATACCTCAAGCTATTTTAGAAAATACTGCAAAGATAAAATAATGAAAAGTTGGGCACCAATGCAAAACAATAAAACATAATATAGGTCAACATTCTATATTTATATGTAATATATGTGTATGTGTGTGTGTGTGTAGAGAGAGAGAGAGAGAAGGAGAGAGAGATGGAGAGTGAAATATAAAGTGAGGTTAGGGTGGAGGCATCATAGAAGACAGTTAAGATGATGTAGTTCAGGATGGTTGACTGGAGCATAGGTTATTAAGAGTTATTGAGGACAGAATAAATAAGTACAGAAAGACGGGTTGAGGCTGTATTGCATCATGATATGGATTTTTCATTGAAAATAAGGAACTGCTGAGTCATGACATGTTTAGAGCTATTCTTTAGGAATTTCTAAGGTTGAGGTATAGATTTGATTAAAAAGAAAAGAAAAGATACTGAAAATGAGCAGATCGTTTATGAGGCAATTATAAAGGTGTAGGAATAGCCAATAAAATCCAACTGTGCTTAAAGGCAGGGTCTTTGGAGAACATGATGAATAAGGCATGATTCTTCTTCCCAAAGACACATATGAAATATAAGTATAAAGTTATTTATGAAGTAATGAAAAGCTTGGTAGGATCAGGACAACAGGAATGGAAAAACAGAGCAGGTTCTAAAAAATAATTGGAAAGTACAGCATTTGGATATGATTGGTTCTGGACAAGAAGAGAAGCCAGGGATGACTGAGGTTCTATGCTGACAGTCTCTAAGGAGTGATACAAGGGGAATGTGATAGGCAGTTGATTAGGAAGGTGTTGCTTCATGACTTTTCTACTATGGGAGAGGAGATAGTAGAGCTTTCTCAGGATTGGGGCTGATGAATTAATGATGTTGAATTAGCAACAACTATCCCATAGGGCAAATTAGAAAAAGGTCCCTCCTCCCTGGCAGGCAGGTGCATGCTGTTGGGTGTAGGGCTTGGCAAGAGGATAGTCGTTTTGGGAGAGGCAAAGAAAAGCTTTCCTTAGACTCCACACAGCCAGCTCCAGGGCCATGTCTTGGCCAATTAGGTGCAGGTTGAAATTCAGCCAAACGTGTTTATGTAGTGCACCCTGCGAACTACCTAGCAATTCTGTATAAAGGTGATTTGAGCTGCAAGTTTTGTGAAATCTTGATTTTATGATACTAAAAGAAAATGTTGCAGTCATTAAAGAAAAAAACCAAAAGGAAGTCAAATATCCAGGTATAGAAATATGGAGAAAAGGTATGAGCATGTTACAATTTTTAGAATATATTCAAATATTTTAACCCCTAGTCCTTCTTTTTAATTAGTTCAACCTGGAGTTTTCATCTTTCTTTTGTGTTACTTTTTTTTTTTTAATTTTGAAATTTGGTCTGGTGAAATGATCAATCTAACTATCAATTGATCTAACACATTCAGTTTATATACAATTGGTATTCAATAACTTACCCTTATTTTCTATTCTAAGGACCAGAGGCCATTAGGGTTTCTTTAGCTATCAGATAAGAAACATTCAGTATATAGCCCTATTTCAGTACTTATTCCAATTCTAGTTCATTCTTCCTGAGGTAAGCTCATTAGTTTATTTCGGTGGTGCAGATTGAAAGGATACCTTCACTTTCTCCTAATTCCCACCCTACCAGTCCTAAACTACAGAAAAATTACAAAGAAAAGAAGATATTTTCTTGAGAAATAGATATAAGTAGATGGATGACTGGCTCTTGGTTGTTTCTTTGAAATTCCAGAGATAGACATTTCTAATATCCTTTCAAACAAACATATAGTGTTTTTTGTAAAAGATATCAGATCTGTCTTGAGACTAAGGAGTAGTTTGTCTTTCTTATCATCTGTTATGACGACAACAACAGTGATTTAAATAAAATATAAAACAAAACACATGAGTTGTTTTACAGACTGAACTGTGTTGCTCCCACCCCCAAATTCACAGTTAGAGCCCTTACCCTTAACATGACTCTATTTGGAGATGGGGCCTTTAAAGAGGCAGTTAAGATTAAATGAGGTCATAAGGGTGGGGCTTTAATCCAATATGACCAGTGTCCTTAAAAGAAGAGGGAAAGACACCAGGGAGGCATGCTCACAGAGAAAAGGCTATGTGAGGACACAGTAAGAAGCAGCTATCTATAAGCCAAGGAGAGTGGGCTTAGGAAAAACCAACCCTGCCAGCACCATGTTCTTGAACTTATAGTCTCCAGAACTGTGAGAAAATAAATTTTTGTTGTTTGGCCCACCCTCTCCTCAAAAATGTCAGAATAATTGCTTAACTATTTATTGTTAATGGTGATGATTTTTTTATTTCCAAAAGAAGTGAAAATTTTATATATTATAATACATATACACACATATATATAACACAGTTATATCCTTTGTCTATTAACATTAGATGCATTAACAAATTTCTGTCAATTTTGTATTAACATTTCACTTCAGTTGATAGAGAAATTTTAGAAATTATGCATGTATATATTATTTGCCTTGCCATTTTGAAGTTAGGAAGACATTATCAAAGGTACAATAAATAGGAAGTTATAGGAAGTTGAAGAGTCTTCTTAGGTCAAGGATTCTAATCCTGTTTTTAATTCTGGGCTTTTTCATTCTTCTTTTGTTGGACTTCCTTTGTTTTGAAGTTTGTAGTACATAATATTTTCCAAAAACTATATACTAAAAATTGAATGAGCCAAAAAATGTATTGTTTTGCCCTTCAGTATAAATAAACATTTTGCCTCCTTATTTATATTTTTCTTGACATAGTTTATTTCAGGCCTCTATCATACCCTGTTTGAACTATTACAAGAACCTCCTAAGTGGTCTAATTTTCCTCATTCTTTATACTGATGACAGAGTCCCTCTCTCAGAACATAACATTCATTGTGCTAATATTTTACTCAAGAAAAAACATAAAAAACAAAAATTCATAGTAAGTAAGGTGTTTCTAGAATCTGCAAAGTACAGTTCAATTAATTGGCATAATATTACGGTCCTTCATTTTATCTTTTGGCTCTGAACTTCCTTACAATGTCCTCATGTACTTTAGAGCCCAGAGTGGAAGAGTGTAACACTCCATGTTCAAATACTTCTATTTGCTTGCGTTGTTACTGAGGCTTGAAGTACGCTTCTACCCCACTTCTGCTTATTAAGATACTGCTTATTTTTCAAATTTGAGCTCTCGTAACACTCTCCTTCTGATAGGATTCTCCCACCATCATAGTGAAAATAAATTGCTTCTCACATTTGATCTAATCCATCCTGGTTTATAACTCTGTTATAACCATCACATACCATATTGCATTATTAATTGTGGTCTCTTTGGTGAACTTAAATTTCTCAAAGAACTTTCTTGTTTCTGTGAAATAAGAGTAGGGAATGGATTGTATATGTTCAGTAAATTGACCTCAAGTTTTAAAGTTATCTATATTTTAAAGAATATTGCACATAAAATAATTGAAGTATAGTGTCATGTGGAAAAATAAGCTGAATTTTAGGTATGTTTTATAACAACATGTTAGAAGCATATAGTTTTCCCATTTAGTGATTGGAATTCCTAGTAATTAATATTTATGCGTGAAATACTTTTGTTAATTGGTCAGTACATTCTTTTGCTCCTTGATATTTATGAAATGTTAAAAAATGTATTTATTCTTTAAGTTGTCTTTAGGTTTATTATAAGTGTGATATCTACTGAAAGTATTGGTAATCAATAAGGATTATAACATCTTGTGCATGTCTATATTGGACTATAGTGTCACATAGGTACCAGGTGATGACCTGGGTGGTCTATAAAATCTAGACTATATGCTCAAAAATGTTTCACCTCATCTTAAAAAATAAAGAAATAGGTTATATGCTACAGTGTTATATCTGAAATATTTGCACAAACAGAGCAGTATTATTAAGGTCGTTGTGACTACATTACAAGTTAAAGATTCAAAACTCTAACTAAACTTGATAGAGCCCTATTTATTGCCACAAGCACTACATTACTGTCTAAGTTTCTGTTTGCAGGTATGAGGCAGCTCCATTTAGCTACTCCACATAATATGAACAATATCGCAGCTAGATTATACCTGTCATAGATGAAAGCAATATATTTTTCTCCTAGTGATTCATCCATGGTTTTATACATCCATAATCCCCTAGGGAGTATCATGAATGCACATAATGTTCCCAAATGCTAGATACTGCATTTGTATATGTGATTTAACTGACAGATGTATAAAATCACACACAGCTAGATAACCTCACAACGACTGTACAGCTCTGAATCCTGAAAAATGTCAGTTATTCCAGCTGAGGTAGATTACAATATAATCAAAATAATCTAATTCCAATTTATTCTTGTGTTTAATTGCATGTATGCTAAAGATCTTAGAAACAGTAAAACAAATGACCTGTCTTTGAATATTTGTAAAATAACACACAGAAACAATGAATAAAGATAAAGAAAAATAATTATGTTTTTGTTGTGATTCCTTAGTGGGGATTATAAGCTGTATAATTCTTGGTGTAGTGCAGCAGTTGTTTTTGTGGCAGTTAGGTATTGATAGATATCACCATGGCCTTCCCCTTTCCCTAATGGTGTAAAAGGCAGGGAGATTGAGGTATAGAATAGGTGAGAAGCATATGTGTAGATGCAAATTATTGGTAATGTTCTATATTTGGGATTGCTGGTATGTTCCTCTTGTTCATTATGTAGTACTTTATAACTGATATGTGTATGTGCATACTTTTGTATAGTTCAAATATTATATTTAAAACTCATATAAGAGGGAAAAGGAGTGAGACTGACTTCTTTACTCCTTTATCCCACATTAGTCATTGAAGTTAGTGTGCGTGTTCTACAGAGGAACCAGGGAGGAATTGGAAGGCTACGACTACCCAATTACTTGTATCTTTGTGTTGCTTGATTCAGTAATAACTTAAAGATCAACTGTAGATGGATTTGACTCATCATTCTCACTGATCAGATGTCGTGACCTTCCCTAGCCTAGTTATCTACCAAAACAGTTAGTGGCTTAAAGAATAGCAATTTTACTATCTCATGATTTTAAGGAACAAGAATTTAGGCAGGTCACTATTAGGGAATTCTACTTTTTATGGAATCAACGAAAGTCACCCACTGATATTCAGTTGGCAAAAGGGCTGGTCTGTAGAGTTCAAGAAAGTGTCACTCACAACTGACATGTCTGGTACCTTTTGGCTTCTGTTGCATGAGTCTCTTAAGATAGACTCTTAAGTGAAGCCTCAGGCCTCCAAGAGAAGTTTTTTTTTAGAAAGTAAGAGGGAAGCGGCAGGGCCTTCCTAGCTTCCGAAGTCATGTGGCATTTCCTTTGCTGCACTCTACTGGCAAAGAGATCACATGATTGCCTAAATTCAAAGGGTCAGGGTAAGACCCATGTCTCAATGAGAGAGGTGTCAAAGAATTTGCAGCCATGTGTTTAATCCACCACACTCATACATACATAGCATTCTGTTTTGTGCCATCATTTTATGAATTCTGTATATCCACCGACTTTTTCAGTCATTTTTCCTAGATGTCTCTCTGCATATCAGATTCTGAACTGGTAAATTCTACCAGGACCCATAATGAAGCTTTGTAAAAAAGTGCCCTCTACTTTATTTATTTTCTTTATGTGTTATTGCCACCATTCAAGGCTCTTTCATCTGTGTAAATTGGTCAATTGGTCTGTGGTAAACACAGATACATATCTTTCACTACATAGAGAGGTAGAGAGAGAGAGAGAGATGGATGGAAGGAAGGGATGGAGGAAGGAAGGGAGGGAGGAAGGAAGGAAGGAAGCAAGGAAAGAAGGATCATTTCTATCCCTCAGTTGGTGTAGATGCTGCTGGAAACAAAGTCTATGACCTAAGCTTGTGCTTTGGATAGCACAGGGTTGTGCCTCCTGCCACTTTAGCAAATGTGCCTTTAGTCTTCTTGAAATTCCTCTCCAGTGTCACAGGTACTCTCTATTTGTTTGGTCTTTATTTTTCTCCTGTTTCCATTGACCCCCACCCAAAAGCTGCTAGCAACTCTGAGTTGCAGTCAGGAATGCAGCTAATTCTCTCTGCATCATTCCTTTTTCCTTTTCCCCTTTCTTTTCTCATATTTGTACTGCTGGCTCCTTAGGCTATTCTGGTTCAGCTTCTTGCTATCATTATCACTTTCTTTTTATGTCATCCACATAAAATTAATTTAAAAAATTAATACATTTTCAAACACAGAACCCCATATTCTCATGATCTGATTACAACAAATTATCAACTCACAATCTATCCGGTTTCATCTTTTCAACATCTAGATTTTTTTGTTTGTTTCTTTGTTTTTGTTTTTGAAGCAAGGAGTGATATTTCTATCATTTTTTTCTTTATCCATGAGCTTAAATACTTCTATAAAGAGAAAGTTAATTTCATCAATGATTTATATACCTGAATTGCTGTTAATGGGGGAAAGATGGGATAAATGTTTGATACCTTTTTTGTTTGTTTGTATGTTCTTGACAGTTTTAAAAATAACTAGCTGGTTTTCTGGCATCTTCCAGAGAAGTTTGTTTTTGTGTTTGCTTCTTTGTTTTGAGGATCAGTATGTGTTCATAAACTTAAGTATATCTGATGTGTTTTAATCCACTGAGGTAATTACTCAGTCTCATATTTGACAAGTGAGTGCCTCTTCAATTCTTTTGACATAAAATCAGTAGGCTTTTATGGCTTTCCAGCTTTCCAGGCTGTACATTTCTTGTCCCTAAAAGCGATTTATTCAAGAAGTCCCATTTCCTTTTAATGGAAATATATTTAGAGACCTCAAGTTTTGTACTAGAGTTGCTCATTGCTACTAGAATTGCCATTGTTCCTGGGCCTTTTCAGTGACAGTACACACATAAAAACATACACGCATACACATACGCATACACCTATATATTTTAAGACAAATACATTATGTCTGTGTTTTGATACTTCCAAATCAAATTTTGGACTATAGAGATTCTACTTATTGGTACTAATCTTACCTCCATTTCCTTGATGCCATAAATGTGATGCAGTTTTCATTCAAGTCAATGAATGAAAACTCAGAAGGGAGACGACCAGAAACTTTTTTCATACCCTTCCCTCAAAACCCAAAGAGCTAAATGCCATTCAGACCGTTTAAGGATTAGCATTAGGAAAAATGAAAATTTAGGACTCCTTCATTTATCCTGCCTTTTTCTCCACTCTTGATGACTAATATTCCTTTAATGTAATTCAGTCAGAATTCTACTGAATGGAGATTAAATACCTATATGCACATACCTAGTATATATGTACTATGTCTAAAATACAGTCACACTAAGAGAATAATCAGTTTATCAATACAAGGGCAAATGGCTTATTAAAGCCTTTCCTGTTTTCAAATGGGGTGATAGACAACCTGCAGTTGGGGCATATTCCTGCTGAACCATGAGGAAGAGAAAGGAGAGTCTGATGATTCTGAACACATTGTAATTCCTGATCCTCAGTTCCTATGGTGGCTTACTGCCCAGTTACACATACAACCCAGCTACAAGAGGCCTAGACAATGAAGAGAAAGAACTGACTGAAGTAAGAGATAAGGATCTACATGGTTGAAAAGAAACATTGAGTAATGAGACATAAGCCTTGCAAGACTTAAAGTTTTTTCTAAACCTGTCCCCATTCACATTCAGCAGAGCCTGGATGACCCAGAACCCCATTTTTCACCCTAACGCAGTTCATGCAGTGTAACAAGAACACTGTCATTCAAAATTCAATAAAGTATTTCCTGAACACCTTCTATATCTACTTTGTAAGAACCAGAACTGTTCTAACTGACCAGTCCTGCCCTGAATAATTTATGCAATATTTAAAATTTTTTTTTTGAAATGAGTCAACTTGCTTTTAATGAAATGTAAGTCCTAGCAGATGCACTCATGAGAACTGTATTTTAGGCTGAGTCAATGCTACGCTATTTAGAGTCTGTAACCACCTCATGTATGGTGGGTGTTTTTTTCTTTTGTGTTTTAAGTGTGTATTATGGCACATATTTCTTAGTCCTGGGTCTTTCTATCTATACACATAAAGGAGTTTTTTAAGGACACTTTTTTTTTTTGCAAGAAATGGATTTACTGATTGGGAATACAAGGAATCCAGGAAGCAGTACAAAGGATAGAACTAAGGCACATCTAAGGAACCTTATCATCTACGTATTTCCCCATTCTAGTGTGTTTTTCCATTCCTTTCTAGTTTGGCTTCAACTATGTACCATGTAAAATGTTTTGGTTTCAGCTCTTTCACTGGTCACAGTCTCTTAGTTATCCAAGCATACATTTCTAAGAGAATCTGGCTGATCCTTTTCAAAGCAGTGCACTCATATGGTGGAGGAGAAAGGGATTGATTGGACTGTGAGTTTTATGACAACATATATCCATTTGGCCACTCAGCAAGCATTTCATTGGGGGAGGAGTATCTTACTCTTTTCTCCAGATGAGAGTTGGAGTAAGAGTGGGGAGTCAAGCAACTCTAAGTTTATCTAATACAAGATCTATTTACACAGCAATTATGCGATATATTTACACTAGTCTTTTTTCTTTTGTATTTTAAAGTGAAGTAAAAATATACCTCAGTGGTAAAATATACCTTCTTACCTACTTTACAGTGGGGGGGATATTTTTCCTTACAAACCAAAATAACTTGGTATTATATAAATTGGAAAAGTGCCTTAACCTCTTTATATATATATATAAACAAATATATATATATATATTTATAGAGCACTTAGGTGTGGTAAAATTATTTTGACTGTTCTCAAAGCAGATACAAGAATGGGGACATACAAAATAACAACATCATTGTGCAGTAAAAAATGGACAAAGTTCTCGTTGTTTTCATCTTTTGCTTCTTCAGAGTTAAGGGCCATGCTTGATACATAGCAGATATTCTATGTTTATTTATTCAAAAACCGTCATGAGTGCCTACTACACACTGAGTTCTATATGAGAAAATGGGTTCCTAATAGTGAATAGAGAAAACCAAGCTGTCAGTAAAGGGACAGCAAAGACACAGATAATTTCTATACGAGGACAAAAATGGCACAATAAAAATAGCACAGTTTCTGTGCCATTAGTTTTTGCCAGTCTCTGTTCTGAGTGCTTTATGGATAGATTCATTTATATTTTTATTATAGTTCTACAAGTCATGTACTGTTACTCTCATCCCATTAAATTAGAGTTGAAGAATTTGTGGCACAGAGAGATCAATATCATGCTCAAGTTCACGAGTCAGTGATGAGGCCAGTGCTCTAGACCAGGTGTTAAATGCTTCTAGTGAGTAGATATGTTACATGAACATGACAAGAGACACTGTGTAGGCAATTTTAATAGAAAATTGATCATCTGGTAAACACCTGTTCCTGAATTTCCATTCTTTCTATGATGATTCCTCGATTTATCTATGTATACAAGGAGTCAGCTCCTGGTCATAAGCTTTTTGGGGCCTTCATTATGTGTTCTCTTTAACACCACGTGGTGAGACGTTTAACAAGACCTGTTTCACAGAACTTCATGCCCTTTGTGAGATTGGCTCATTAAATATTTGTTAACAGTCTGAGAAGTCTGGGATTTGACCCCCAATCCTCACATTCAAAAGGCCTAACAAAAAAATAATAATAATAATCTAATTGGAATCTAATTTAACTCCGAAAAATGTATCCTACAGTTTCATATTCCCCTCACATTTTATACTTGATTTATAGCGAACCCCTTCTCATTCATATAATTCACTCATTGTGGCATACAGTGTAGAAACAGTTATTCATAACTGTTAGTATGACCTCAGATTAATCTCTTTAAAAATGTTGCTTAAAACTATATTCACACAAATAAGTTCCTTTTATAGATTCTTTGTCTTTTTATTTTCCTCAGTAAATCTAATAATATGATTAGAGTTGCTCAGATAATCTTCCATCTCAAGGTTTTATTCATTTCTGATTCATTGTGTCTATTATTAAACCCAGCTGTTGATGTTTTAGAACAAACTGATTTCTGAATTAACTCTACATTGTGTTCTATAATAACCCCACTTCAGTATTATCATGGGTTGCTCCCAATTTACTTTTAGATAATTAAAGCCTCTCTTTATTCCTATCCTAGTTGCCTGTTTTATTTCCCAGAACACAAGGATGTGATTTCATTCATGTTGCTCTAGGGGTCTAAAGTTGATAATCATTTTTCTACATCTGCCCTCATCAGTGTCAGCTTGCAAAATATGCTGCTGTGTCCCCATCCCTTGGCTTCCTCTCATTAGCATTCACATTCCCACTGATATAGTGTGTTTTTCTGCCACAAGCCATTCCTTGTTGTTTTCCTGTAAAGTCAGTACTTTAGCATCAGAATTGTCCTAATTTCCCTAGCATATTATATATTTTCCCTATATTGACTTGTTTACGTGGATTGTTTACATATGACTGCATCTGCTTCAGAATTGATGACATCTATTATTGAAATATGAAAAATATATATATGTTTCTCAATATCTGAATAAGCAATTCACAAGTTGGTATAGAAAGAGAAGAAAATCTAGGTCATCATAAAAAACTTTACTTATATCCCTTTAATTTTCATGATGAAAACCTGAAACATTAAAATTTGTGTATTATTTGTTGGAACAAAGAAAAAGTGGTTTCAATAACTGTCATCACTAATATATTCTAGTGGCTATTTATATATAATATTTGAATGTATACTTATACAAGTACAGGTATATTTTATATTCTATCTACTTTATAGGTTTCCTTGATATTTTGTATACTTTATATTAATATTTAATTACTCTGATTCCTTACCACATATCAACCCCTAAAATGACAAAATGAAATAATAAAAGTTTCAAAGAATTTGTGGAATTGCTGATATTCTATAGTTATGATTTGGAACTGATGTTTTAAATGAAACTTCCTAGATTTTATACATTAGTCTCATTTTCTTTGATCACCAAAATGCAAATTTCCTAGGAAGACTATGTTATTGTATAGTTTTATTGTAAAATAGGCATTGAAAAATACAGTTGATATCGTTAGGAAATTTCCATAAAGGTAAAAGTCATTATCCTTATTATATGTATGTATTATTTTGTTATTTAATATCTTTCTTATTTGCCTTTTCTTGACCTGAAGATTAACAAAAAGTTCATATATCCAAAAAACAGGAAGGCACATTTTGAGATTGTACAGATTAATTTAATGTTATGTAGTCATATAAAAACACTTCAGTTTTATCTCTTGGAGATATCTAAACCTCTATACTTCCCAACCCCACGATTTTTATCAAGCCAAAATACAGATTCTCTTAGTTGAGCATTTCTAAAACAATTTATCAGTATAATTTGCCTTTTAAAGAATAAGATTTCTTCACACTTATTTTAATCTCTCTAACAGCATGCACTTGAAAAGAATTAGAGTTAAAATATTAGTAATCCGGATACTCTTACTTTTCTATACTCTCCACCTGTGTTCGATATATCATAAGTACTACCATAACCAGATGTGAAGGGTTTTTTGAAAGCTTTTTTATTTTACAAAAAAAGCGTTTAGGAAAATGGTTGCTTACAAATTTAGGCCTCCTATCACTTGCTGGTAGGGGTATAAGATAGTTATAGTTATTTTTCTGCCTTTAGAATTTCAGAAATTTGATTCTAAGTCATTGAACAGAATTTGAGTGCCATTATCTGATGTCTAGAGATTTTTCTGTACAGTTCTTGAAGTGTCATATGTTTCCTATACTATAAGCATCTCAAATCTCTTTAGTATACAGGAAGGATGTAGATATAAAAATAACCTTTTACAGTCATCATGAAGACAGTTAAATATGAAAATACAATCTTACAATATTTTTCTTGATGTTATTGAGGGCACAGAAATGACAGGAGAAGATTGAATAGATAGACCTGCCCAAAATATACACATGTTGCTAGTGAGGGAATTAAAAAATAATAATGTCAACTGTGTGGGACAGTTTACTTTACGGGATTTCTAAATTTTGTTTGGCTTTTTTTGTTGTTGTTTTACAACAGCTCTCTCTAGCCTTGGATTCTAACCTTTTGCCTAATGCAATTATCAATTTTCATGTAAAAATCTCTCAGTAAGTTTAAGTCAGTGATATTTTCTATTAGTCAATGAGAACTAGAAAATTAGTTATAACATCTGTTCGTAATCTTTAGTAAAAATTTAGCTCACCAAGGCCTTTAAAGAAGCATTACAATGTTTCCAAACATTTGATATTTTTCAACTCAGTTTTGGCTTTTTAGTTTATAATTCTACCAGTGTTTCCAGTTCTTACTAAGAATTAAGTTGATGAGTTAAAGCCACTTGTTCTAAACTAAATGGCAATCAGTATACTCACCTGTTCCTAAACATAATTTTTATTTAAATTTTAAACAAAAAAGTTATTTTTGACAATCTCTTGGCATTCAAGAAGGTTACAGTGTTTTCTATCCTCTTCTGTAAATTCCAGTGAAAAATGTCAACTTTGAACCAGTGACACTATATTACACTGTTTGTGTGTTTTGTTGCTTTACATACAAGGTTTTCCTTACAGTTTATTTCTCCCTAAGAGGCGGCACTTTGTTAATATGGCTGTGTACAATTTTCTGACAAGTGCTGAACCTACGCTAACAAAAAATGGTTCTTATTTATGATATGTCAAATTACTGTTCTGAGAGTAGACCTTTTAGGTTGCATTGAGCCTTTAATTTGACTGAATTTAAATGACATAAAATGCCTTCTAGTTGGGCCTTGGCTGGCATATTATATATCTCATTTCACTGAGAAACATTCACATGCAAATATGGTTTGTTTGGAGTGAGGACAATTGTGACTATCATGACTGATGAAGGCTTTTGATCACAATTCTGCAAACTGAAACCTTGAAAAAGAAGAGGCTATTTGGACTGGCATCTGCAATCCCATGAATTATTTAGTTCACATTATTCATAAATCTATTTGAAGAGGAGGTTTTATGAGGTTTTGGAGTTGTGTTGCCAGTGTCAATGTATGCTGTAACTGCCTGCATGCATATGAACACTTCCTCTAAATGTTAAGTGTTCTAGAACCTGTAAAGTGTGTTACCTGAGTACTCTAGCTAAGTTAATCTCTTAGAAATGGAATCTGATGCTCAACTCTTCCTTACTCCTTCAACCATTGGGTCTA
The DNA here is from genome assembly GCF_963455315.2 of Globicephala melas. NCBI lineage: Eukaryota > Metazoa > Chordata > Mammalia > Artiodactyla > Delphinidae > Globicephala > Globicephala melas. Next base: position 38,402,227 of record NC_083317.1, read on the forward strand.
TTGGAAGGAAAGGAGCAGTGCACATAGATGATATGTAGAAGTGGGTAGGGCACATTAACAGAACACACAGTTTCCATTCCTGCTTTGTAGCAGAGCAAGCTAAAAACCCTCCTTCCACCAACACCGTGATTGTCCTTTCCTATATACTTTTGCACTGATGCAGCTGCCTGGAAAATCCTCTCTCCTCTCCTTTTTCAGGTTTCCAACCAGCTTTCCAACCAGCTGGTGAGTTGATTTTTCTATAACTTAATCACACTACTAGTGGCATAGCCTAGTTTTATATTTACATTCCTCTCAACTACTTGTTTACATATTTGTTTCTTTTTCTACATGATAAGATCTCTGAGGACAGGGATCTTGTGTTAATCAAATTCTTTGTTTCAGAGCATTAGCATCCCTGTAATTTATAGGGCATGCTCAGTAAGTGGATGTTAGATTATCTTGAATTACCCTCACACTGTATCTCCTAAATGGAACAATGCATATATCTTACTTATATTTCTCCAGGTTTTTATAAAGGACTATAACTTCAAAAGTATTTTTAAATTTGAAATATTGAGGGAAGTTTAATATTGGTTACATTTTAAGCAAAACATTATTTAGGGATTTTCTATTGGCTTTCTGCTGGCACAGGGAAGTGACTCACGTTCAGACCTAGTTTTCAGAGAGTGAGTCGAAAGGCTCAGTTGTAATTTGCTCATGTGAATTTTTAAGTAATGCTTTAGAGTTTTAAAATTAATGAACAGTTGCAGTTTATGTTGCTGAATAGATGTCCCCTCTACTTAGAGTTCACAGTATTTGATAATCAATGCTGCAAAGAAGGTTAGACCACATAATCTTTAAAGGTAGCATCTAACTCTGATATTCTCTGAGTCTCTGAAATCATCCCAGGTGGGAGTTTAGGCTTAACAGCAGATTCAAATGCAAACAACCTGAATAAATTTACTTACAGTTTGACTATTTTAAAATCCTGAGAACTGATTTTATTTTGTCTTCTTTCGAAAATATATTTTCCTATAAACTGTTGGGACTTCTCAATATGTTTATTAATGTGTACATATAAAATTATTTGCGGAATTTTGAAAAATAGCATCAAGACAGGAAAATTTCTTTCCTGGCTAGATGGATTATTGTTCCATAGATAAGAAGAATCAGTACATGGGTACTAAAAGTCAGATTGTACAATGTAAGGGAGAAGTCCCTGTGCTGGGAATTGGAAGATTCAGAACCTTCTCGATTCCCCTCCTAAGTAGCTAGTTAGTACTGAGAAAATCTTGTACTGTCCCTCAGGCCTTAATTTCCACATCTACAATTTGGAATTAACAGTGTCTGACCTCAGAGTTTCTTTGTGAATCCTATGCAGTGATAGATATGGAAACTTTAAAAAAGCATTGTTACTTTAACTGTGAGATTTGCTAATATCAACCTTACAAAATTTAGGATAAAGTGTTGTCTGTAAAGAAAGCTTTCTTATTTTAAGAATTCATTTTTAATTTGATTTAATGAAGTTGTTGTTGTAGGTCTCCTATCTTTTCAAATTTACATTCTAGACCCAGTTGGTGTGTTTGAATATATCTTTCATTCAAGGATATCACATAAGATATTAGTGCTAAAATTATTATCACTTTTTCATTGTGAATGTGGCTGTTATAGACTTCAAAGTAAAATGTACCAGCTTAAAAAAAAATAATAACTATGATCTTCTTTAACAGTTAGGTATTTATTAAAATATAAACTATTTCATATCATTATGATTATCTTACAGATACATATTTAAACTAGCAGTATTTGATATGTAAAATGAACGTATTATTCACCAACTGAGCATTATCTTACAATCCCAAACTAGCAGCTAACTTACCTGTAGCACAGTATGACATAATCTACCCACTTGCTCTCAGTAGCAATCTGAGGTAGGTACTGGGAAAATCAGGATACAGAACATATTCCTGTGTACTTGTCTTCATCAAAATGTATTTTGTCTCTCTCTTCAGGGACAAGGCTCACTTCAAAGGGCAGTGTTTGGGCTATTATTTTAAACTGCCTGAATCTAACATAAATATAAAATGATAATAGTTTTCTTAAGTGGATCTTGAAATCTACATCTTTATTTTGTATTTTTCATCTAGGCTTTTTCATCTAGCCTTTCTCCTAACATTTTGCACTAATCTAGAGATAACCATTCATGACATTCTAAGATATCTGTAACCTGATTTGCTTTTATATGTGAAATACAAAGAGGCTTGTTTAGTACATTGTAATTATGTATTTTGTAATTACAAGGATTTTCATCTCTATGCAGTCCCCTCTGCCATTTTGCCATCATATTTTAATAACACCCTGTTAGAAATAACTTTGTCCCAAGATACTCCTTTGGTCAGAGTTAATTATAAACTAAATAAAGTTTACCCAAACTGATGTGCAGAAGATGGTACAAGGTACACCAACTAGATTTTCTGAAATTGAACACCTAAGACCATTTTTCCATTTTATCTCCATATGACCCAATTAATATTACCTATTGGCATTTACCAATTGAGGTAAACTGTGTTTGGAAGATTCCTCCCTCCAAATATTGAAATAATGATAGTTGTAATACTGCATTCAGAGAATATTTGACACAGGTGAAAATATGTATAGTCCAGATCATATCAGTCTTTTTTACAATTACTATTCATGTTTATTAAGACTGTATTTGACACACAAATTTGGGGCATGTTGGTTTTTTTACTTCAAATTATGTAATAATTTCAAAATTACTTTTAAAATACATTTTTAAAAGTATCTAACATTCCTGAAGTGGTCCAGATTATGGTACATTTCCTTTTCTTTTTTGTGTGTGTCTTAAAATAGAGTTGTGAGACCCTCATCATATCTCTGAGAAATGTCATCTATGTTGGTCTTATTCTTGTGAATTTCAAATTAAGATGTGGTCAAAGTAGATCGTCAGTTGCTCAACAGTTGTTGTTATACCTTAAATAAAACGTTAATCATATCTTTCAAACCATACTCTAAAATTCATGTTATGATTAGTATTACTATATCAATCAAGGTAGAATAATAGTATATATTGATCCATCTATTGATCAAGAGAGTAACATAGCACCTAATGAAATTTTCCTGCAAAATAAATTATACAGGGCCTCCCTGGTGGGGCAGTGGTTAAGAATCCGCCTGCCAATGCAAGGGACATCGGTTCGATCCCTGGTACGGGAAGATCCCACATGCCGCGGAGCAACTAAGCCCGTGCGCCACAACTACTGAGCCTGTGTTCTAGAGCCTGCGAGCCACAACTACTGAAGCCCATGCGCCTAGAGCCTGTGCTCTGCAACAAGAGAAGCCACCACAATGAGAAGCCCGCGCACCGCAACGAAGAGTAGCCCCTGCTCGCCGCAACTAGAAAAAGCCTGCACGTGGCAACAAAGACCCAACACACCCCAAAATAAATAAATTTATAAAAATATATATATATATATATCTATATCTGTATATACAGAAAGTACTGACTATATCAATATAAAATAAAAGTGTTAAAAGGCAAAAGCAGAGAAACATAGGAAGAGAAGATGCCATTGAGGTTCTCCATAGTACACACAGGAACCAACTATCAACATCCCAGTCTTACCTACCTATTTACTGTTGAATCAGTAATGAAAGTTCTCCTCTCACTCATTATGACTGTAAGTAAATTAACATCTATGTGTCAGAAAGTCTTAATTGCATAATATTACAGTAAAAACTACCAGAGATCATATCTGAAGAATTTGAAACTGACATTTCTAAATGATCACATTCCCTGCACTTGGTTTATAGAAGTGATGTACTAGAAATAGGCATCTAAGTGCTCCTTAAAATTAGCATGCCTTAAATATGAATGTATGTTAAGTGTGTGTATTCTGGGTCTGAACTCTTTTAGTGTGGATGACTTAATCTTAGGTAATCATGACCCTTCCTGATGTATGAGTAAGGATGAGATCAGAGAAGCAGCAATGTCTGATGCACAACATTCTGGGGGTCACCTTTCACCTTGCTTGAGCTCCTCACTGGGATGATTCGCTAGAGGGTAAAACCAAGTATTTCTTGATCATACTCTTATGCATGGAGAAGCTTGACTTTGCCGGCCCACTGAAATGATTGCCTTTGGATCCCTTGAAAATTGAACAAGTTACCTGCTCTACACTGAAGCAGATTAGATAGATGTCCTTAAGTTATTCCTAACCACGTTCTCTATTTGCACAGCTTTTCCAGAATTAACCCATTATCTGGTAATTAGGAGTTAGGGTGCATTGAGTTCATGTTTACTTCATAAGTATTTACTTGAATGCTGTAGGCCAAATCAGCACATGGTGCTGAGTTTCACATCTCTATTTATACATCTCAAAAAAATCTCTTGAAAATATTTGATTATTTCTGTCAAATATTTTTTTTCTGTTTCTGCCCCTTGACCCATTTCCTGTCACTACCCTCCTTAAGCCCAAGCTGTAAACTCTTGGGGTCCATGTAAATTCCAGGTGGTATGAATTCTCTTCCTTTACATCAGTGAGTCCCAGTCATCTATTATAATGATTGCAAAAGTGTTATCAGTCAATAAATGTGTTTACTAGGTGCTACTATGGTTCTCTGATTGAAACCATTCTCAACACTAGTACAGAGTCCAGTTATTCTTTCTAAATAAAAATAAAGAGTAATAATTACCAATGATATAATATGAACTGAGTAAACTGTTATATATGCATATAATTATACAAAGTGATTACATAATATTGTATTCTGTGTACATATACATACATACACACACACACACACACACACACATATATATATATATACATAACCATACACACGGAGAGAATGTTTGTGTCCTACTAATTTTCTCAGGTCACCATCTGCCTTAGAATGTGAACTCTTATTGGTAGATACCATACCATTATTGGTTCTACATGACAATTGGAAAACTTTGATGGCTCAGAAAGTTTTCAACATGCATATACAGTTGCTTTACTATTTTACCATTACTATTTATAGACATAGAAGTATCATTTACTTAGCATATGTTTAAACTAGTAAAATGGAATATATTTTTAAATAAATTATTGCGTATAAAATTTCTAATTGGGGCTTCCCAGGTGATGCAGTGGTTGAGAGTCCGCCTGCCGATGCAAGGGACACGGGTTCGTGCCCTGGTCCGGGAAGATCCCACATGCCGCGGAGCGGCTGGGCCCGTGAGCCATGGCTACTGAGCCTGCGCGTCCGGAGCCTGTGCTCTGCAACAGGAGAGGCCACAACAGTGAGAGGCCCGCGTACCACAAAAAAAAAAAAAAAAAAAAATTTCTAACTAATATCATAACTTAATAGAAAAAACTGAAAATATAGCTACAGCATCTAGAAAATAGGAAATATGACCAATCCCACTGACATTAGAATTTAGTTTTCTTAGTTTCTGTTTATAAAACATTTCTCAAATCTAATAGTTTTATGTAATTAACAACAATCTAAGGTATATATATTAAATTTATCCATCAAAATTAGCAAATGAGAATCTGGGGAATAATAGAAGACTAATATCCATTGCTATATTTTATTCCAATTATAGATTTAGGGTATTTCTAAGATAGCTTCCTGGTTTAGTAACACAAACATAAATATAACTTCAAATGATGCCCATGTACTTTATTTACTGAGAACCTTTTATTCTGGTACTGTCTCAAAGCTTTCATAATAATATATGACGGATACATCTAAGGGTTTGCATTTATTTTATAGTCTCTTCTAGAGGCATGAGTTTGAGTCCAATTTTTTTTTACAAAGTCTTGAAAACTCCCTATATTTATCAGTGTAAAAGTCATAAGCCTTACAGGGCAGTATGGAATACAACAGAAGAAAAAGAAATTTATAAATTGGTACTGACTCATGAAGTTTGAAAAGATTCTTGACAGCAAAAGAAATATAGAATAAAGTAGTGTAAATATTTTACATGTAAGCTATCAGTGCTAAAAACAGTGGAGAGAAAAATTCTTAATACAAAATAACAGTTATTTTGATACATATAATTCTGTCTGTATAGAGTGAGGAAACATGGGAAAGAAATAATTATATAGATTACTTAATTCTCAAAATACAGTTGAATGAAGTAGTTAGAAGCTAAAAATAAACTTCTGTTTCATTTCTGCAGAAGCAAAATGGTTATTTCATAGAGGAAATTACTATGTTCCACATTTTAGAGACTAAATTTCATAAACCGAAATTTTTTCAATGGTGCTTGTTTGCCTTGCACATACAAGTAAAAATTTACTCACATAATATAATCTCATTCAATACAGACACCAATATATAACTGTGCTGTTTTATACACTGTTACATGTAATCATATTATAAGAACACTGATGTCAAGAAATAAACCTAGATACTTGAATAATTTTAAATATATTTTTTATTATCAGAAATTTCAACCATCTATAAAAGTAGAAAATATTATAAACAACATGCATTTCAAGATTATTTTAAAAGGAATTACAGGCAACTGGTCATTTTTCATATTTAGTTTTGTGAAAAGATAATGACTTAAAATATATTTACATTTATATATATATATATATATATATTTACAATACTATTATTCCACCTAAGTACTAACAACAGTTCTTTTTTTTTTTTTTTTTTTTTGCGGTATGCGGGCTTCTCACTGTTGTGGCTTCTCCCGTTGCGGAGCACAGGCTCCGGACGCGCAGGCTCAGCGGCCATGGCTCACGGGCCCAGCTACTCCGCGGCATGTGGGATCTTCCCGGACCGGGGCACGAACCCGTGTCCCCTGCATTGGCAGGCGGACTCTCAACCACTGCGCCACCAGGGAAGCCCCAACAATTATTTAATATTGTGAAATATCCAGAGCTCAAATCAGGATCCAAAGTAGTCTGCACATACCATTTGTTTGATATGTCTCTTAGGTTCCCCCTTCAATTGGTATTTTTTATCCCTGATATCTATTTGCTAAAGGAACCAAATACCAAAATTCCTTGTGTGTGGTTTCCCATATTCAAAGTTAGACTAATTGCATTGACAATGCATTTTTTGTTGTTGTTCCCTGTGTATACTGGACATTGGAAGTTCAACGGAGAGGCACAATTCTATCCAGATTTGATTATATTGCAGAGATACTTAAATGGTATTGTGTCCTTCCAGGAGAAGGTATGTAATTCCTGGAATTCTCCCTTTTAATGATGTTAGCATTATGTATATACGTAGGCAGCTACGTATAAGAACTTATTAAAGATTGTGGAACAGTGGTTTTTGAGTTCTATTATTTCCTTTTTATTTATTGGCTGGGGTATTTGTATTGGGAGAAATTTCCACTCATCAAATATTTGGTTACTCTTGGATATATCTCTTTTAGCAAACATTTCTTTCTCAAGCATCATTTTTACACATTTTTCCTAGTGTGAAATTTGTGTGGTTATTAAGAAAGAAGAACTTGTAAAAGAAATTAAAGTCACACTTTTTCAAGTTTTCAATTCTAACGAGGTTTAGAAGAAACTTCTCATGTTTAGATGATGTTAGTTGATAGCCAAGAAAGATGTTATTTTAAATAAATCTCAAGTGATTAGTGAAAGAATGTTATTAACTTTGTACTGGATAGTTGGAGGAAAAAGGAGGAAATGTAGGTGGGTATCTAGCCCTGAAATGCAATTATTTTAATTTCCATATCTTGAAAAGACTGTAATACCATGGTAAGTATCTGATAAATTAGATGTAGTAGTACTTCTTGTTAAAATCAGTGTGATTTCCTCCTTTGTAAAAAGGAATAAAACTCTCCTGATTTTAATTAGCACTACATTGTTATACTGTATCTAATGATTGCATTTTGATATAGTGGATTTTAAAATATACATGTTCAGCATGGTGTTTTGGTTGTAATTTTGCTACCAAATAGCTTTGTGACCTAGAAAAAGTCACTTATCATCTCTGGTTCCCAGTTTTGCAATATTTTGGATTTCTTAGTTTCCATTGTATTTCTTCAAGGAAGTAGTGGCAATATATTCTTATTATTATAATTTACACATATGTGTATGAGTAACTTTAATATTTAAAAAAAATTTATTGTGCAGTGTCAATGGCAGTGGGTTTGTTTTGTTTTGTTTCATTATAGATTAAATTTGTGGCAGGAGGACCACAAAATATATCTGAGTATGAAGTTGCAGATGTTAGGAACCTCTGTCTCCTTGGAATGTCAGTACTTGCTAAATTTATTGCTTCTCTATTAAGAAATGACAGTCCCTTATCTATAAATTTGTTTACGGAAGGAAGAGTAAACAACAGTAGGCTAAAATATCAAAGTATTTCAAAAAAAGGCTACATAATATTAAAATAAAAAGATCCACAATGCTTTAGTATTAGCTCTCTGTGAATAAATTCCAGTAATGTCTTTGCTATCCCTGAAATGTTTTATTGCTAAGTAACTTTTCAGCAAACACTTCTAAAAGCAACTACAAATCCAGTATGTTCTACATTATCCATACATTGCAAATACTAATAAAACATATCACCATTTTGTCATGACATAAATCTTAAAATTAGGAGTAGAAATTAAAAGAACAGGGAAAATGTGGCTAGGTCATACAAATTATGAGGTAGGTAAAATTTATCTAATCTCCTCTGAGAATGCCCTCATGCCCTAGTTATAGTCCCTGTACTTCATTTTGAGAAACACTGTTTTAGATTCACCAATTCTTTGCAGAATTATTAATGATACCTTTCAAATAGACAGACACTTTAATAATTCAATGAACTAATTAACTAATTGGTGACATAATCAATTAATTATATTTTTACTTTTTAATCATCTGTATTGGAGTTTTCAGAGATAAACCTCATGAATATAATGCTTAATATTCACTAACTATTCAGCATTCATATGTAAATAGCTCTGGTATGTCTGTTATTATTCACGATTTTCTTCAAAAATTACATACATAAATTTTCACATTATTAATATCAGAATTATTAGCAGTTACAAATTTAACATTATAACTGATCATCTCTGGAAAAAAGTGTGAACAACTATAATGTTATAGTTACAACTTGCTGCCTTTATTATAAAGGTAAAGAAATGTTAATGTCATATCTAAAACTTTTCTCAGGTCAAAGTACCTTTACTTCCTTTCTTTTCATTTTAACTAGGAACCGCTAAAATTGTATTTTTAAGATAATTTTCAGTCACTTTTGGGTGGTATGCAGTGTGCACTTTACAATTGACTTATAATTGGACTGTGCTGACAATGGAAAATCTTACAAGTATTGAACATGACATTTATGACAGTATTGCTGTCATCTTGGCTTCTTTTATGGAATATGCAGAGAATTATAATTGGGCTAACAAGCCTGGTAGCCTGGCTGCTTTCCAATTATATTAACCAGCCTAGTCTAGTATTAGCTGCCTGAACACACACAGAAACATAAAGCTTTTGTTTTCCCTTCTAGTTTATTTCGGTATCTACCCAATAATCTAAGAGTAAAATCATCTACCATCATGTAATGTTTGAGAACTTTCAATAATTCATCTCCATCCCACTGAGAAATGTAAAGGTTGCCTTCTTTGTTTTTATTTCACTAATTTTTAATAAAAAAGATGAATTTTTGTAAAAGATTAGTTGTATCTGTTAACACATTTGATACTATTGTCTCAAAAATTTCTAAAGCTTTTGGCAATTTTTCTTTGAATTTGTGCTAGAAATGTTAAGTGATAAGTTTGAATTTTAAGTAAAATTTCTTTTCATGTGAACAATTTAATATGATACATTGAAATATTTTCTTTGAAATTGAGTGAAATAATATTTTTGCATAATCTAAAAATAAGTCAGCTTTGTGTAGTCTTAAAAACAACACAAAAGATGAAAATAATTCCTAATAATTAGAATTCTGAAATCTACTAAAATTCTACCAAGGAATTAAAAACTGAATTTTTTTTTTTTTACATCTTTATTGGGGTATAAGTGCTTTACAATGGTGTGTTAGTTTCTGCTTTATAACAAAGTGAATCAGTTATACATATACATATGTTCCCATATTTCTTCCCTCTTGCATCTCCCCCCCTCCCACCCTCCCAATCCCACCCATCCAGGCGGTCACAAAGCACCGAGCTGATCTCCCTGTGCTATGCGGCTGCTTCCCACTAGCTATCTACCTTATGTAAAAACTGAATTTTTAACTGAAAAACAAATATTAAGAAAAGTTAAATGAAACAGCTTGTGGTTTAAAAGATCCAAGGAGGTTGCACTATAGCAGTCATCTGGATCACTAGATTCTGTACTTCTGTTTCTCTCCTTTTTTTCTTTTTGCTGCTTTTCTCTTATTTTAGAGCATTTAATATACTTGCATATTTTTATCTAAGCTTTCTCAACACTTCCATTAGCAATATGTAAGGTCTTCATCTTTGTCAGTGGTTTTCTGGATAGAAATATGAAAAAATCCCTGGGAATATGCCCATCAGAAACAAAACACCAGTTCAGTATAAAAGGGATATGACACAGGATTTGTATTGCAGCATTGTTATTAGCAGTAAAACAAACAAACAACAACAACAAGAAAACAAATCTAAAAGCAGCCTGATTTTCTATCAATAGGAAAATAGTCCCATACTTCATACACACTATAGAAAAATATAAAACTATTAATATTAGTGAGTTAGAACTCGATGTATTAACCTGCAAAATGAGGGAAAAGCAGACTGCAAAGAACTGTGTATAGTATGATCCTGTTTATGGAAACAAAATGCACAAAGTATATATGTTATTGTTTTTTATAAGAATAGCAAAATATATTTTTATAACATTAGCAAACTGTTAATATTGATTATTTCAGTAGCAGCCTTTGGAGAAGGTTGAGCTATTGTTTTTTTTTGTTTTTTTTGTTTTTTTAATCTATGTCACATCTTATTTTTTGGCATTTGTCAATTTGTAATAAAAATAAGCAAAAAAATAGAAGTATTCATTAAGTAGGAGCAAAATTTCTTGGTAAAATTACTTTTAAAGTTTAAGTTTTAATATTAAATATTTTAGGGACTCTAATGGCTGACAAATTTTGCCATGAACTGTTATATCACATTAACAATATCACAAAAACATCTGGTAGTTTAATTTTGGGTCTTTGCTTTTTAAAAGAAAGTTAGTTTACATTATATTCATAACAGTATTGTGAACATTCTCCCTCTCCAACCACTTACCTTCATTTTAAAGCTGTGGAATAAACAGAGTTTGAATGGGTTTTTGTAAGGACTTAAACAAGGTTTCCTGAAATAATTTTGCTTTTACTTAGTATGTTTTTATGTGAAAAAAATGTATTATTTAAAAAATATAATGTACATTTTTTATGAGCTAGCAGAAGATAAATAAAAGATAATGTTTGTGATTGTGGATAAAAATGAAATTCTGTATGAGTAGTCTGGCATGTATCTAGACTTGCTAGAAATTTTTCTTTAGCTCTAAATAACTTGAATCAGAAGAAAGTGTAAATTAAAAGTTTCCATTTTCAGTTCATAAGCACTCAGTCTAAAACCTAAATTAAACTTCACTGGGGTCAGTATGCAGGCTAGAGACTGCCTATTTCCCAGTTAGGGGATGGACCACTTCATCTTTGACATCATTTAGAGAATGAAAAAGCACACCTTCCTCTGTCAGTCTTCCTTTTTAAATATTTAAATCAAAATAGAACATATTACTTCAAAATGTTTGGGGCATCTAATTGTGCATTTTGTCTAGAAGTTTTCCTTTGAGTAAAGAATTCTCCTGTCAGGACTGTTCTAGTTTCCTCATTCAGTTTACTTCTGCCCCAAAGTGTTTACCAATAGATATAATAAACTTAAATTTCTACTTCTTAATGAAAATAATGCCATTTAAAGTAATGGAGTTTTCTAGTTTCATAGCTATGTGATCAACCAAGTACCAAATAGCTGAAGTTTAATGAATCATGCAATTTTGATTTGGCTTTATAGACCTGATATTTGAAATCCAGTTGGTGACGCGGTGCCATAAATCCCAATAGTGTAAGGTAGTATCTTAGAGCACAGATTTTAGGTTCAGGCACACCTAGGATCAAATCCCAAATTTGCTTATTTCCAGCTGTCCCATAGTCAGCAAGTAATGTAACTTTTCTAAGTTCCAGTTTTCACATCTGTGAGGCAGTGATAATAAAACTTACTTCTTGAGGTGGTTAAGTGGAAGATGTATGGAAAGTACTCTCAACTCTCTCTGGCATTTAAGTAAGCACTCAGTAAATACGAGTGAATGGCCCTTGTGATTTATCCAAACGTATGGATTACATTTTAATTGTTAAATAAAATGAAATATATTTAAACTATATATTAGTATTTTTAATTGAATTATTAGCTAAACTTTAGAGTTAAAAAAGACAAAGAGAAAGAAAGATACACCGTTCTTAAAAAGAATTTTGTGCCTTGTGGTGTTTGGTATTTGCACTCTGTGGCTCCTATCTGTTTTACTCTTTCTTTTTCAAGGACTTTAATCATATACTAACAAAATATAACCAATTGTCATTTTCTTTGTTACAAGTCCTATTCATCTAAAGTGCATTGTTGGTGTAATCATAAACGTATCATTTTAGACTTTCATAGTGATAACATATCCCTTTTAGAGACTCTGCCTAATAATCTAATATGTTTGTTCTCTTCTTCTTGTGCAATCTTGGTACCAGCGGCTGCTTCAAAGAATAAAGTTAAAGGTGAGCTATTGTGCATTCTGCATGATTTACCATGATTGTTTTCTGCTTAGTCTTGTGCATCCTCTTAAATGATAGCGCTAGTTCTGTTCGTGATAATACCTGTTCATTGTGTAGATATTAGTTGTAAATTTCTACAAATACAAGTTATATCATTTTAATTATTCAGTTTCTGATATATGTCTGTGTTTCCATGATTATTTGTGAGTTTATTTTCTTGTTTTATTTCCCACTTTATTCCAAGTGGAATAAAGTGCTTTTATGCTTAACATTTTGCCTGTTGACCTCAGTTTCCTTGATAAAACTGTGAACTAGAAAAAAAATACAGCATAAAATAAAGCTGATGGAAAGTCTGAAAATTGAACATGCCTTCATAGAATTATGTGAAAAGAAAATTTTATCCTTTATTAAACTCCAGTTTTCTATTTATGGCTTTTTTTTATCCATTTCCTAGTTGTATTAAGTTTCATTTGCTAGAATCCTGAAAATACATTTTCATGAGAAAGGATGTGCTTGTCTAAGGCCAGAATGTCTCCCTGAAAGAAAAAGACTTTTGGCTTGATGTGTCAAAGTCTTTATGGTTTTTAAAAGAATTCAAACTGTGTGTGTGTGTGTGGGTGTGTGTATGACATCTATGATAGTGTCATAGGTTTATAGTTTATGTGTTTCAATTTCATGTTCTCTAGAACAATCTATATATTTTTTAAATGTTTTCTCCTTATATAGCAAATATATATACATATTTTTCTCTTTCATTTATTTTTATACAGCAACACTGTAATAACCTTATTGGTCATATATCTGTTACCTTCAGTTTCCTCATCTACAGAGTGTGAAAAACAATAAATAATTCAAAAGGTTGTTGTGAGGGTTAAGTAAAATATGTAAAACAACAAGTAATCTTCCTGCTGCTACTAGCATTTTAAACAATGCTAACTTCATTTTGCTTCTCACAAATGGGCCTCTTCTTTGTGGAGAATTTCTGACTCTTCATCTTCATTATTCACTATTGCCCTGCCTAATTTCTTCATCTGTGTGCTCAGGAGAAATAACCAGGTGGTTTTGTCTTTCTCCATTTCTCATATTCAGTTCTACCACAAGGCCACCCTTCTCTATTATTCCTTCCCCTCCAGCCCTGCCCTCCCCCAGGTTGTAGTTTTACAGCTAGTTTTAACACTATACATAGATTTATGTTTGGAGTGTTAACTGATCCCTATTTATAAGGCTAAGCATTTAGTGTGCAACTACTATTTTCCTAGGAATGTATTTGTTTTATAAAACACTAAAAATATAAAAGATGAGATGGAAAATTTCTTGTTACCCTTTGTTTAATCCTTCACACTTAGCCTAGTCTCTTTTTCAATAAATGTGCTAGAATTAGCCAATTCTTGCCACAGTAATTTTCTGTCTGTGGATAAAAGTAATACACTCATGAAACAATTAAGAAATTACTTGACAATGAGTATATATTTATGAAATATATTTACATAATAAAAGATTAAATGTACAGTTTTAGGAATGAAGAATTAAGAACAATGTACAAATAATGTGTTAATTGTGGGATATAGAACTTGGGTGTAAAGGGAGTTAGCAAGATTTACATATTGAGGTTGGAGTCCTTGTTCTCAGAGAATGCTTTATGTGGCAGGTGGGGCTTGAACTGATTGTTGAAGGATGGGTAGTATATATAGAAAAAAGTAGTACATAGAAAAAGCAATTTGAAAGCATAAGTAAAGGTATAGAAGCAGGAATGAATATAGTTTATTTCATATAGTGAGGTCACCTTTTAAAAGAAGAAGGCCTGTGTTTTATGAGAGTGGAGGAAGTTAAATTTGATCATGGAGTGATCATGAGTCATTACTGCATTTGATTACATAAAACCTCTCATAATTATCACATCTGTGTTCACTTTATAATTCTTGATGGACAAGAATAAAAATGATATAAAATGATATAAAAATTGATATTAAAATGATGGACATTTTTATTGATATAAAAATGATGGACAATAATTCAAATTACAATATACAGGTTACAAAGTATTAGTACAGGAAACCAATTCACCACTGAAGGATTACAGCCGTACATTATATTATAGGTGTCTGCAAAGTGACATCAGGACTCAAGCTGACTAGGATTTTGCAATACAAACATGTTTATGTGTCCGATTTAGGATGCCCACGTTGCCATCCCTGTTGTTCCACACCTATTCATTTTATTTGAATCTCTTTTTTTTTTTCACTTGTGTACAAGCCTGCAGGGGGCTTTAGGACACAGTTCACCCTATGCCTGTATTTTTGCATCTACAAGGTGTTATAGAGACAAGAAATGACACTTTCTAAAATCAGCTATGCCTCAAGTAGAAATTGAAATTTTATTTCTAATGACTGAGACAGATATGTATTATGTAGATAATAGAGAGAAGTACCCAATGCTTTTATTGTCCAATTTCTATGTCAAGGCAAATGGTCTTCAAACAGGAAAAAAAAAAATGAAAAAGAAAATGTGGGTAAGAGGAAAATACAACCCAAGATAATATAAGAGCAGATTGCTTAAAAATACTAATTCTCCTGGCCCAAATAAAGTACATCCCAGGGAACCCGGGGAAGTTTTGTAGAGGATAACAGCTCATTCATTTATTCTCATGGAATCATGCAAATGTGGGGAGCTTCTGCAATATTGGAGAGAGGTATGTGCTGTGATATTTGTTAAGGAGAAAGGATTACATTCGAGAAACCATAAACTGGTAAATTTGACATTACCTTCCCAGTAAAATTATTAAACTCTTAAACAATTTGTGAGTGCTTAGATTAAAAGGATTCTATAGGAGTTAGTTAGCAGTTACTAGTAATGGCATAGAAAATTACCCTAATTTTCTCCCTCTCTTTTTTAAAAAATATTTTTACACCAGTGTCCAAGGGCAATATATAAACATGTACTATTTGAATTTCATCAAATCATGTAGCAACTCATTCCTTATTTTGTAGAAACTGTCATTCTGAAGTTTGCCAGTTATTCTTCAGTGGTCAAATCAAATGGTGGTTCCCCAATCCTCAAATTACTCGTTTTTCTGCTGAATATAATGTTTCTTTTGATTTTTCCACTTCCCTTGTTTCAGTGTCTCTGTTACAGGTTTCATTTTCTTTTAACTCCTCTTTGCCTCTTTCTTTCCCTCTCCTCTTCTATCTTGTTCTGGAATATAGGTTTCATTCAGGTTAATCTTTGATCCCTAAAGAGATCACTTCTCACAGTGTTTCAGTTCTCCACTTCCTTTTTTGAGAGATGACCTTCACTTCCTACAAAATTTTAAAAGCAGCCATTTTGTGCACTATTGAGTACCCATAACGAACCTCCCTCACCGTTATTGAATGTTAAGAGAAAGACAAATGATTCGATCAAATTCCTCCCCTAGAAACTTAGAACTGAGAAGAGAGAAAGGAGCAACAGGAAGGAGGAGAGATGGGAAATAAATTTCGTGGCTGTGAATTTCGTATGTAGACTGAGTAGGATGATGAATTAAGACTGAGAAATAAGAGAAGAATGAGCAGGAATGTAAAAGAGTAAGAGGTTAAGAGAGTGCCCTCATGGTGCTTAAGTCCCTTGTTCTAATAGAAGGTTCTGTTATATGCTTGCCCTTTGGGTCTCTGACAAAGCTGTCTTTTCATTAAGCTTTCTAGATAGGTTTCTCTTGCTTGTAATCAAAAACAGAACTGATTAATATAATTGTTTTCTTTCTCTAAACTTTTCTGAGTTCATTCAGTTATGACTTTTCTAGACTTGCTCTTACTACTAGGCTCATATCTGATATTCCTGGCACCCTGCTGAACTGAATTTCTAACTGAATATTAAAAACTGAAACTCTTATTTTTCTTTGTAAATCTGAGCTCTCAGGGTTTGTTATGTCTTCTCTTGAACATTTACCTAATTTCTTAGTTTAAAAGATTGAAAATATCTTTAACTCCTCCATCTTAATGGCACCCATAACCAGTCAGTTATCAAATTGTCCTAATTTTATGGGAATAAAATTATTGTCCTAATTATGTCCTAATTTTACTATGGGAATAGAAGCATTTCCATATATCCCTCTTCTTCAAAATCACTCATTCCTCAGAACTTGCCTGGAGTAGTTCTAACTTGTCTTCTGATTGAATTCTCAACACTCTACAATCTATCCTACCTTCATATAACACAGTGAATTCATATATCTACACTCTATAATCTATCCTACATTCAGATATCAATAAGATCATCAATGCTTTGCCACTTAGAGATAGAGAAAAAGGTAACAGAGTATTCCTAAAATTTCTTTGTATAAAGTGATTTTATTTCACTCTATTACAGATGTATAGACTAAATGTATCTTACTGATTAATATTGTTCCAGAATCATACACAATTTCTAAATAGTTTTAATGCAGTAAATATATTTTTATTGTTCAATCTGATTTGTAGGCTTTATTTTTTATTCAAAATTTGACAACTATAATAGGGATAACATTTTATGCCATTTCTAGAATACCAGCCTTTAGCTATTCCTTTCAATCAGATAATCATAATTTAGTGCTCAAGTAAAAATTAACACAATTATTCTGACATTATATAAGAATTTAAAGATAATGCAGGACACTCAGCAGTCTAAACTGAGATATATGTGGTATGAGAAGAATCAATATTTCAGTTTACTGTATTTAAGTAATAGTCATACATAATATTATTAAATACATTATTTATTTAGGTATAAATATTAAAAGTCTGCTGTTCAACCAAAATATGAAATTTAGTATACCAGGTTTCCCATCACATTACATCTTTTAAGGGTGAATTGAAAGGCACATAAGAGATTGAAATTGAGGCATTGCTTCAAACTATTCTGAGATTTTATCTTAAGTGGGGCACCTATGTTTCAGTTTATACTATATAATATACACTGTATATTAAGAAGCTCCATTCTGTAGTCAGAACTGCATGGGTCATATTCTGGTTTTTCAACTTACTTGATTTGAACACCTGGATAATTTGATTATGTTCACTCAACATTCAGCTGTAGTGATATTTATATGTAACAATGTATAAAAGGATATTAACCTAAGGGATGGCACATAGTAAACACTCAGTAAATTTTATATATTATTATTGTTATTATCATCATTACTATTATTTAAATAATGTCTGTAGAAAATAAAATGAAAAATCATGTAGTTAAAGACAAGTCCCAGAACTAAAACTTCTCTATGAGTATGAACTGTATTTCATCTTCATGGTAGCATTCATATGTTTATATTTATTATAACATTAAAATAAACACATATAATTTAATGTGAAGGATCCACTAGATATATGTATTTTTTCTTTCTTCACATTTAAATATTAAAATCCAAAGTGTATAAATGGTATCATTAAAGAATTTCAACTCAGTATCAAAAGAAAGAGAAAAATTACAAAAACTGTGTCAGACAGAGGTTTATATAGTACTTAAAATGTAAAAATTACTTGCTTTTATTATCAGTGAAGAAATTGAGGAATAAGGCTATATATAACTTTTGTGGAACACATCCCTTAACTCCTTTTCTTGAAGCTATGTTTGGATTTTAATTTTAAAAATGTAAGGAATTATTCAGACTCTTGCATAATAGCTATAAAATCTTCATCAAAAATAGCTTGAGACAATTATTGGAGCTTATGTTTGTTTATCCCACATTAGGCTCATCTGAGGAAATATGTTGGGAATGTTAGAAATATGTAAGGAAATTTAAAAGCATGGTGTGTTTCTATAACATATTCACTAAGGGTTCTAGGTGAAAGGCCCTGAGGTGGTACATTTTAGAAGATTGAGATTATTTTCTTTTTTTTTTAAATTTATTTTATTGAAGTATAGTTGATTCACAATGTTGTGTTAATTCCCACTGTATAGCAAAGTGATTCAGTTATACATATATATACATTCTTTTTTGTTTTTGTTTGTTTTGTTTTGTTTTGTTTTGTTTTGCGGTATGCTGGCCTCTCACTGTTGCGGCCTCTCCCGTTGCGGAGCACAGGCTCCGGATGCGCAGGCTCAGCGGTCATGTCTCACGGGCCCAACCACTCCACGGCATGTGGGATCTTCCCAAACTGCAGCACGAACCCGTGCCCCCTGCATCGGCAGGTGGACTCTCAACCACTGCGCCACCAGGGAAGCCCTATATACATTCTTTTTCATATTCTTTTACATTATGGTTTATCACAGGATATTGAATATAGTTACCTGTGCCATACAGTAGGACCTTGTTGTTTATTCAATCTATATATAATAGTTTGCATCTGCTAACCCAAACTCCCAGTCAATTTCTCCCCCACCCCCCTTCCCCCTTGGCAACCACAAGTCTGTTCTCTACGTCTGAGAGTCTGTTTCTGTCTTGTAGATAAGTGCATTTGTGCCATATTTTAGATTCCACATATAGTGATATCATATGGTATTTGTCTTTCTCTTTCTTGCTTACTTCACTTATTATGATAATGTCTAGGTTCATCCATGCTGCTGCAAATGGCATTATTTCATTCTTTTTTATGGCTGAGTAGTATTCCATTGTGTGTGTGTGTGTGTGTGTGTGTGTGCACCACATCTTCTTTATCCATTCATCTGTCAGTGGACATTTAGGTTGTTTCCATGTCTTGGCTATTGTAAATAGTGCTGCAGTGAACACTGGAGTGCATGTATCTTTTTGAATTAGCGCTTTCTCCAGATATGTGCACAGGAGTGGGATTGCAGGATCATATGACAACTGTATCTTTAGTTTTTTGAGGAACCTCCATACTATTCTTCATAGTGGCTGCACCAGTTTACATTCCCATCAACAGTATATGAGGGTTTCCTTTTCTCCAGCCCTCTACAACATTTGTTATTTGTGAACTTTTTTTTTTAACAACTTTATTGGAGAATAATTGCTTTACAATGGTGTGTTAGTTTCTGCTTTATAAAAAGTGAATCAGTTATACGTATGCTCCAATATCACTTCCCTCTTGCGTCTCCCTCCCTCCCACCCTGCCTATCCCACCCCTCTAGGTGGTCACAAAGCACCGAGCTGATCTCCGTGCGCTATGCGGCTGCTTCCCACTAGCTATCTGTTTTACGTTTGGTAGTGTATATATGTCCATGCCACTCTCTCTGTCACAGCTTAGCCTTCCCCCTCCCCATATCCTCAAGTCCATTATCTAGTAGGTCTGTGTCTTTATTCCTGTTCTTCATGACATTTTTTTTTCTTAGATTCCATATATATGTGTTACCATACGGTATTTGTCTTTCTCTTTCAGACTTACTTAACTCTGTATGACAGACTATAGGTCCATCCACCTCACTACAAATAACTCAATTTCGTTTCTTTTTATGGCTGAGTAATATTCCATTGTATATATGTGCCACATCTTCTTTATCCACTAATACGATGATGGACACTTAGGTTTCGTCCATCTCCTGGCTGTTGTAAACAGAGCTGCAATGAACATTTTGGTACATGACTCTTTTTGAATTATGATTTTCTCAGGGTATATGCCCAGTAGTGGGATGGCTGGGTCATATGGTAGTTCTATTTGTAGTTTTTTAAGGAACCTCCATACTGTTCTCCATAGTGGCTGTACAAATTCACATTCCCACCAGCAGTGCAAGAGTGTTCCCTTTTCTCCACACCCTCTCCAACATTTATTGTTTCTAGATTTTTTGATGATGGCCATTCTGACCACTGTGAAATGACATCTCATTGTAGTTTTGATTTGCATTTCTCTAATGATTAATGATGTTGAGCATTCTTTCATGTGTTTGTTGGCAATCTGTATATCTTCTTTGGAGAAATGTCTATTTAGATCTTCTGCCCATTTTTGGATTGGATTGTTTGTTTTTTTGTTATTGAGCTGCATGAGCTGCTTGTAAATTTTTGAGATTAATCCTTTGTCAGCTGCTTCATTTGCAGATATTTTCTCCCATTCTGAGGGTTATCTTTTGGTCTTATTTGTGGTTTCCTTTGCTGTGCAAAAGCTTTTAAGTTTCATTAGGTCTCATTTGTTTATTTTTGTTTTTATATCCATTTCTCTACTAGGTGGGTCAAAAAGGATCTTGCTGTGATTTATGTCATAGAGTGTTCTGCCTATGTTTTCCTCTAATTTGATAGTTTCTGACTGTACATTTAGGTCTTTAATCCATTTGAGCTTATTTTTGTGTATGGTGTTAGGGAGTGTCCTAATCTCATACTTTTACATATACCTGTTCAGTTTTCCCAGCACCACTTATTGAAGTGGCTGTCCTTTCTCCACTGTACATTCCTGCCTCCCTTATAAAAGATAAGGTGACCATATGTGTGTGGGGTTACCTCTGGGTTTTCTATCCTGTTCCATTGATCTATATTTCTGGTTTTCTGCCAGTACCATATTGTTTTGATTACTGTAGCTTTGTAGTATAGTCTGAAGTCAGGGAACCTGATTCCTCCAACTCCATTTTTCATTCTCAAGATTGTTTTGGCGATTTGGGGTCTTTTGTGTTTCCATACAAATTGTGAATTTTTTTGTTCTAGTTCTGTGAAAAATGCCAGTGGTAGTTTGATAGGGATTGCATTGAATCTATAGATTGCTTTGGGTAGTAGAGTCATTTTCACAATGTTGCTTCTTCCAATCCAAGAACATGGTATATCTCTCCATCTATTTGTATCATCTTTAGTTTCTTTCATCAGTGTCTTATAATCTTCTGCATACAGGTGTTTTGTCTCCTAAGGCAGGTTTATTCCTAGATATTTTATTCTTTTTGTTGCGATGGTAAATGGGAGTGTTTCCTTGATTTCACTTTCACATTTTTCATCATTAGTATATAGGAATGCCAGAGATTTCTGTGCATTCATTTTGTATCCTGCTACTTTACCAAATTCATTGATTAGCTCTAGTAGATTTCTGTAGCATCTTTAGGATTCTCTATGTATAGTATCATGTCATCTGCAAACAGTGACAGCATTACTTCTTCTTTTCTGATTTGGATTCCTTTTATTTCCTTTTCTTCTCTGATTGCTGTGGCTAAAACTTCCAAAACTATGTTGAATAAGAGTGGTGAGAGTGGGCAACCTTGTCTTGTTTCTGACCTTAGTGGAAATGCTTTCTGTTTTTCACCATTGAGGATGATGTTGGCTGTGGGTTTGTCATATATTGCCTTTATTATGTTTAGGAACGTTCCCTCTGTGCCTGCTTTCTGCAGGGTTTTTATCATAAATGGGTGTTGAATTTTGTCAAAAGCTTTCTCTGCATGTATTGAGATGATCATATAGTTTTTCCCTTCAATTTGTTAATATGGTGTGTCATGTTGATTGATTTGCGTATATGGTAGAATCCTTGCATTCCTGGAATAAACCCTACTTGATCATGGTGTATGATCCTTTTAATGTGCTGTTGGATTCTGTTTGCTAGTATTTTGTTGAGGATTTTTGCATCTATTTTCATCAGTGATCTTGGCCTGTAGTTTTCTTTCTTTGTGACATGTTTGTCTGCTTTTGGTATAAGGGTGATGGTGGCCTCGTAGAATGAGTTTGGGAGTGTTCCTCCCTCTGCTATATTTTGGAAGAGTTTGAGAAGGATAGGTGTTAGCTCCTCTCTAAATGTTTGATAGAATTCGCCTGTGAAGCCATCTGGTCCTGGGCTTTTGTTTATTGGAATATTTTTAATCACAGTTTCAATTTCAGTGCTTGTGATTGGTCTGTTCATATTTCCTATTTCTTCCTGATTCAGTCTTGGCAGGTTGTGCATTTCTAAGAATTTGTCCATTTCTTCCAGATTGTCCATTTTATTGGCATAGGGTTGCTTGTAGTAATTTCTCATGATCTTTTGTATTTCTGCAGTGTCAGTGGTTACTTCTCCTTTTCCATTTCTAATTCTAGTTATTTGAGTCTTCTCCCTTTTTTTCTTGATGAGTCTGGCTAATGGCTTATCAATTTTGTTTATCTTCTCAAAGAACCAGCTTTTAGTTTTATTGATCTTTGCTATCATTTCCTTCACTTCTTTTTCATTTATTTCTGATCTGATCTTTATGATTTCTTTCCTTCTGCTAACTTTGGGTTTTTTTGTTCTTCTTTCTCTAATTGCGTTAGGTGCAAGGTTAGGTTGTTTATTCGAGATGTCTCCTGTTTCTTAAGGTAGGATTGTATTGCTATAAACTTCCCTCTTAGAACTGTTTTAGCTGCATCCTATCGGTTTTGGGTCACCATGTCTCCATTGTCATTAATTTCTAGGTATGTTTTGATTTCTTCTTTATTTCTTCAGTGATCACTTCATTATTAGGTAGTGTATTGTTTAGCCTCCATGTGTTTGTATTTTTTACAGATCTTTTCCTGTAATTGATATCTAGTCTCATAGCGTTGTGGTCAGAAAAGATACTTGATACAATTTCAATTTTCTTAAATTTACCAAGGCTTGATTTGTGACTCAGATATGATCTATCCTGGAGAATGTTCCATGAGCACTTGAGAAAAATGTGTATTCTGTTGTTTTTGGATGGAATGTCCTATAAATATCAATTAAGTCCATCTTGTTTAATGTGTCATTTAAAGCTTGTGTTTCCTTATTTATTTTCATTTTGGATGATCTGTCCATTAGTGAAAGTGGGGTGTTAAAGTCCCCTACTGTGAATATGTTACTGTCGATTTCCCCTTTTATGGCTGTTAGTATTTTCCTTATGTATTGAGGTGCTCCTATGTTGGGTGCATAAATATTTACAATTGTTATATCTTCTTCTTGGATCGATCCCTTGATCATTATGTAGTGTCCTTCTTTGTCTCTTGTAATAGTCTTTGTTTTAAAGTCCATTTTGTCTGATATGAGAATTGCTACTCCAGATTTCTTCTGATTTCCATTTGCATGAAATATCTTTTTCCATTCCCTCACTTTCAGTCTGTATGTGTCCCTAGGTCTGAAGTGGGTCTCTTGTAGACAGCATATTGGGTGTTGTTTTTTTATCCATTCAGCCAGGCTGTGTCTTTTGGTGGGAGCAGTTAATCCATCCAGAGTGTTGTTTTTTTATCCATTCATCCAGTCTGTGTCTTTTGGTGGGAGCATTTAATCCATTTACATTTAAGGTAATTATAGATATATATATTCCTATTCCTGTTTTCTTAATTGTTTTGGGTTTGTTATTGTGTGTCTTTTCCTTCTCTTGTGTATCTTGCCTAGAGAAATTCCTTTAGCATTTGTTGTAAAGCTGTTTTGGTGGTGCTGAACTCTCTCAGCTTTTGCTTGTCTGTAAAGGTTTTAATTTCTCCATCAAATCTGAATGAGATCCTTTCTGGGTAGAGAAATCTTGGTTGTAGGTTTTTCTCCTTCATCACTTTAAATATGTCCTGCCACTCCCTTCTGGCTTGCAGAGTTTCTGCTGAAAGATCAGCTGTTAACTTTATGCGGATTCCCTTGTGTGTTATTTGTTGGTTTTCCCTTGCTGCTTTTAATATATTTTCATTGTATTTAATTTTTGATAGTTTGATTATTATGTGTCCTGGCATTTTTCTCCTTGGATTTATCCTGTATGGGAGTCTGTGTGCTTCCTGGACTTGATTAACTATTTCCTTTCCCATATTAGGGAAGTTTTCAACTATAATCTCTTTAAATGTTTTCTCAGTCCCTTTCTTTTACTCTTCTTTTTCTGGGACCCCTATAATTCGAATGTTGGTGCATTTAATGTTCTCCCAGAGGTCTCTGAGACTCTCCTCAGTTCTTTTCATTCTTTTTTCTTTATTCTGCTCTGCAGTAGTTATTTCCACTATTTTATCTTCCAGGTCACTTATCCGTTCTTCTGCCTCAGTTATTCTGCTGTTGATCCCTTCTAGAGTATTTTTAATTTCATTTATTGTGTTGTTCATCATTGCTTGTTTCCTTTTTAGTTCTTCTAGGTCCTTGTTAAATGTTTCTTGTATTTCCTCTATTCTGTTTCCAAGATTTTGGATCATCTTTACTATCATTATTCTGAATTCTTTTTCAGGTAGACAGCCTATTTCCTCTTCATTTTTTAGGTCTGGTGGGTTTTTATCTTGCTCCTTCATCTGCTGTGTGTTTTTCTGTCTTCCCATTTTGCTTATCTTACTGTGTTTGGGGTCTCCTTTATGCAGGCTGCAGGTTCGTAGTTCCCATTGTTTTTGGTGTCTGTCTCCAGTGGCTAAAGTTGGTTCATTGGGTTGTGTAGGCTTCCTGGTGGAGGGGACTAGTGCCTGTGTTCTGGTGGATGAGGCTGGATCTTGTCTTTCTGGTGGGCTGGTCCACATCTGGTGGTGTGTTTTGGGGTGTCTGTGGCCTTATTATGATTTTAGGCAGCCTCTCTGCTAACACAACACAATGGGTTTTGTTCCTGTCTTGCTAGTTGTTTGGCATAGGGTGTCCAGCACTGTACCTTTCTGGTTGTTGAGTGGAGCTGGGTCATAGCGTTGAGATGGAGATCTCTGGGAGAGCTTTCACCATTTGATATTACATGGAGCTGGGGGGTCTTTTGTGGACCAGAGTCCTGAAGTTGGCTCTCCCATGTCAGAGGGACAGCACTGACTCCTAACTGCAGCACCAAGAGCCTTTCATCCACAGGGCTCAGAATAAAAGGGAGAAAAAGAAGGAAGGAAGGAAGGAAGAGGATACAATTTAAAAAAATAAAGTAAGATAAAATAAAGTTATTAAAATAAAAAATAATTATTAAGAGAAAAAAAAATTTTTTAAGTAAAAAGAATGCAAAAAAACAAACAAAAAACCGTACAGACAGAACCCTAGGACAAATGGTGAAAGCAAAGCTATACAGACAAAATCTCACACAGAAGCATACACATACACACTCACAAAAATAGCAAAAGGGGAAAAAATATATCTTGCTCTCAAAGTCCACCTCCTCAGTTCGGGATGTTTCGTTGTCTGTTCAGGTATTCCACCGATGCAGGGTACATCAAGTTGATTGTGGAGATTTAATCTGCTTCTCCTGAGGCTGCTGGGAGAGATTTCCCTTTCTCTTCGTTTGCACAGCTCCCGGGGTTCAGCTTTGGATTTGGCCCCGCCTCTGCGTGTAGGTCGCCGGAGGGCATCTGTTCTTCTCTCAGACACGATGGGGTTAAAGGAGCAGCTGATTAGCAGGCTCTGGCTCACTCAAGCGCGGTGCAGGGCGAGCCTGCAGCGGCAGAGGCCAGCGTGACGTTGCACCAGCCTGAGGCGCACCGTGTGTTCTCCTGGGGAAGTTGTCCCTGGATCACGGGACCCTGGCAGGGGCGGGCTGCACAGGCTTCGGGAGGGGAGGTGTGGATAGTGACCTGTGCTCACACACGGGCTTCTTGGTGGTGGCAGCATGCCTTAGCGTCTCATGCCCCTCTCTGGGGTCCGCGCTGATAGCCGTGGCTCGCGCCCATCTCTGGAGCTCCTTTAAGCAGTGCTCTTAATCCCTTCTCCTCGCGCACCAAGAAACAAAAAGGGAAGAAATAGTCTCTTGCCTCTTCGTCAGGTCCAGACTTTTTCCCGGACTCCCTCCCAGCTAGCTGTGGTGCACTAACCCCTTCAGGCTGTGTTCACGCAGCCAGTCCTCTCCCTGCGATCTGACTGATCCACTGAAGCCAGAGCCTCAGCTCCCAGCCCCGCCCGCCCCGGCGGGTGAGCAGACAAGCCTCTCGGGCTGGTGAGTGCTGGTTGACACCTGATCCTCTGTGCGGGAATCTCTCCACTTTGCCCTCCGCACCCCTGTTGCTGTGCTCTCCTCCGTGGCTCCGAAGCTTCCCCCTCCGTGCCGTCCCCCCCCGCCCGCCCACCGCAGTCTCCGCGAAGGGGTTTCCTAGTGTGTGGAAACCTTTCCTCCTTCACAGCTCCCTCCCACTGGTGCAGGTTCCGTCCCTATTCTTTTGTCTCTCTTTATTCTTTTGCCCTACCCAGGCACGTGGGGAGTTTCTTGCCTTTTGGGAGGTCTGAGGTCTTCTGCCAGCGATCAGTGGGTGTTCTGTAGGAGTTGCTCCACGTGTAGATGTATTTCTGATGTATCTGTGGGGAGGAAGGTGATCTCCACATCTTACTCTTCCGCCATCTTCCCCCTCTCCCTGTGAACTTTTTAATGATGGCCATTCTGACTGGTGTGAGGTGATACTTCTTTGTAGTTTTGATTTGCATTTCTCTAATAATTAGTGATGTTGAGCATTAAGATTGCTTTCTTTTTTTTTTTTTGTGGTACGCGGGCCTCTCACTGTTGTGACCTCTCCCATTGTGGAGCACAGGCTCGGGACACGCAGGCTCAGTGGCCATGACTCACAGGCCCAGCCGCTCCGTGGCACACAGGATCCTCCCAGACCGGGGCATGAACCCACGTCCCCCGCATCGGCAGGAGGACCCCCAACCACTGCACCACCAGGGAAGCCCTAAGATTGCTTTTTTAATCCACCTTCTAGTTTATCTCACTTCTGTAGGAGAATTGCTAAAGACGTTGCTATATATGATGGTACAATAATGTTTTAAACATATGTTATTACTGCAACCATTTTCTAACTTTTAAAAAAGTAGATAATAATTATAACAGCTAATATTTCTTGAATGTTTACTATATGCCAGACATTACACTAAACATTTTATGTATGTTTTCTAATTTAGTCCTCATAAAGCTATTTGAGATAGGGACCATTATTTTCCTTTGTTCAGTGAGAAAAATGACACAAAGTGTTAAGAAATTTGTTTAAGTTAACAAAATGAGTAAGAGGCAGGGCAACAATTCCAAATCTGAGATAGTGACTACTGAGTTCAAACTTTTAATCTATTAAAGCCTCTAAAGATACCAGGTTGATCAATGTTACAATTCATTTAATCTTAATCATTTGTTTAAATGCATTTACCTAGGTCCCATCCACCCAGGTAGGACTGGGGCTAGGTATGGAAGTAAAGTAAAATTGTAATGAGTTGTTATCAGGAACAAATAAATTGGACCTACATTGTTGAGTATATTGGTGAAGAAAATATTCTCCCAGTACACTTTTGTTGTTTCTCATTCTTTTTTTTTTTTAATTTTTTCTTCTGGGTTTCTCATTCATTCACCATATGTTAACCTTACTTATTCCTTCCTGGGAAAGTGAGGAGGTAATTAGTTTTTCAATCAGATGAGTAATATTCTAGAAAAGATTTAGGCATAACTAATATAAAATATTTCACTCAGGAGAGGGTAACAGGGTTAAAAAGTATTTTCATGAAAATTTTACGTAAGATGAGTCAGTGGGTCAAAATGTAGATAATTTTACTAGTTTTTAAACTGCATCTTCATTTTACCTGGTTTCTGATTTTTACTTCTCAGTCTACAGGGATTTTGACTGTATTTGCTCTGTGGAGTATCTCAGTATTTGCTGCTGTGTAACTGTCCCTCTTCATGTGACACATTACAAACTAGTGTGGGTCAGGGTGGAAAGATAACTCTAGATACTCTATTTGCAAATCTGAAAGAATATTATTTTTTACCTGATTTAATGAAGCTTCATTTTCCCCTCTCTCCTTTCTTCTTGAAATACAAATACAGTCTTTAGCTTTCCTGTGGACATGTGGATAAACATAACTCATTTGCCACCAAAACAGAGTACAGCTTTGTACAGCAATTAGAAATTATTTTAAACATTGCTACTTTAAGTTTATATCCTCATTTCCATCATAAATTATTATAATACTTTTTATTTTATCTAAAGCACATCTTATCCAAAGGCAGGATCTTCTGGGATTCCATTCATTCAGTTGTTTCATGTCATTCTATTATATTAATAAAATTGGTATTTACTTATTCTACAGCTCCTGTGTGGGGGTTTAGAGGGGCTGTAATTAAAATCCCAAGGTTTGTGGCTTCTTACAGGTTTCTAAACAGAAAAAGTCTATAATAAGGAGAAATACAGTGATCAGTGTGTAACAGTTAGACATTTAGGGGCATTTGCAAACAAGTGCTATAAGGCTAACAGCTAAATTACACTAAAAATAATTTCAACTTTATATTTCATAGAGTGATGGTTATATGTTTTCAATGGAAAAACATCCTTTGATCTGACAGCGTAATACAACATATTTATCAGTAGCAAAGTATAGTGTTAAAGGCTTTGGAGGTTATCAGAGTACCTGGGTTTTGGTATCTATTCTACTAATTTCCTCTTCATAGCAGTAAAGTAGGGGTAAACATATCAGTACTACCTACATCATAGAGTTATAGTGATCAAAAGAATATATGAAAGTACTTTTAAAACAACCAACTAATATCTAGATGTAAATCTTTATTAAATAAATAAGGTACAGTCACGGAGCCAGGAACGTGATATTTAGTAATGAATAAAAGGTGCCCTTGTTCTGAGCCCATGCCAATGATCTATGTGCATGGAAAAAAATTCGGTAATGATTTTTCTTTTATGCTTTATCTTACCAAACATCCTTGGAAAGAGAGTAAACCAAGTATGTTCCTTAATTTGATAAATTTTTATTGAATGTGTTTACTGTGCTAAGATATAATGGGGAGAAAAAGAGGTAAATATAGTCCTTAGTTTTTCTTCATGGGACTTTTACTCATTCACTCATTCATTCATTCATTTATTCATTCCTTCATTCAACATTGTCAGGGATGGCTGCAAATATATCAGTGAAAAAAGAAGTAAGTTATACACTGTAGTGTGTTACAATGTGGTAGGTGTTTTGAAGAAACAATAAAGCAGAAGAATGAGACAGGAATGCTTGGAAAAGTAGAGAGGTGGTTCTAATTTTGAACAGGGAGATCAGAAAAATGGGACATTTGAGGAGAGAATTGATGTTGAGGGACCAAGCCGTGTGGATATCTGGGAGAAGCATTCCAGGAGGAATCAGCAAGAACAAAGGACTTAAGCCAGCAAGATACTTAGCTTATTCAAGGAACATTCAACAGCCCTGTGTGGCTAGACAAACCTGAGCTTAGAATAGTAAATAAGAGAGAAGGTCATAAAGAGAATGAGGACCCAAGTCATAAGGATTTTTGTTTTGCTCCAAGTGAGATGAAAAGCCACTGGAAGTTTGAGCAGAGGAGAGACATGTGCTGATGTAATTGTAACAAGATCAGTGTGGATGCTCTGGTGAAAATAGACTGCAATGATTGCCCTTGGAAAGATTTTTCAAGAAGTCAGGGGACAGATCATAGTGACAGGACTAGAGTCATAGCAATGGAGGTGATTAGAGTGGTCTTTGCAAATTACATCTAGTAGAATTTGCTGACTGAAGTGGGACATGATCTAAAGGATGAAGTGCATGATGATTTTCATGTTTTATTTGCTTATTTTTGTTTTTGCCTGAAAAACTGGAAAGACAGATACATTTACAAGATGGAGATGACTGTGGGAGGAACATGGTAAAATAATGGGAACTCAGTTTCAAATATGTGAAGTTGGAGATGCCTCTTAAGCATCCAAGTAAAGAAGACAAGTAGAAATTGGCTATATGAATATGAAATTCAGGAGAAAGTGCTACACCATAGATAAAAGATCTGGAAGTTGTTATCTATGGATAGTACTTAAAGCTATAAGATTGGATGAGCTCATCTAAGACATGGGTGTAGTTAGAGTAGAAAACAAAAACCTCAGGACTGAGTTCTCAGGTATTCAACCCTTAAAGAGATCACACACATAATGAGATAAATGCAAGTGATTCAGAGAAGAAGAAAAGAAAATAAATGAAGAAAATATTTTCAAAAAGACAGTGATGTTCAACTGAGTTAAGTGTTCTTAATCTATGAGAACTGGGAATTTACCATTGGATTTAGCAATGTGGAATCAATGGGAACCTTGGTAATTGCCATTTAGTATAAAATATAGAGATTAATCAAATATTCACCCAAAGGAATGCAAATTCACTACTGTGAAACAATGGTACAATTGTATAATGTCATCTGATTGCAGCAACATTTACCCTAGTAAAAGAAGGTTGTGGGGAAGACTTCTTGGAGGAAGTGATGATCAGGAAAGAGCTGAAGAGCTAGTTAGAACTAAGTATACAAAGAAAAAAGGGAAGAACATTCAAAGTCAAGGGAATGGCAGCAGGAGACTAAGAGAAAGCCAATTGTAGTTACTGTGGAGGAATCAATGGGATTCAGGGTCAAAGTGAGAAAGAATATCAAATCAAAAATATCTTTATTAAGACCAGTGTCCAGGAGCTTACCTCCTATGTTTTCTTCCAGGAGTTTTATGGTTTCAGGTCTTACATTCAAGTATTTAATCCATTTTGAGTTGATTTTTGTTTATGGTGTAAGATAGGGGTCCAGTTTCATTCTTTTGCATGTGACTGTCCAGTTTTCCCAACACCATTTATTAAAGAGACTGCCCTTTCCTATTGTATATTCTTGGCTCCTCTGTCAGAAATTAATTGATTGCATATACATGAGTTTATTTCTGGGGTCTCCATTCTGTTCCATTCTATGAATCTTTTTTTCTTTTTTTTAATGACAATACCATACTGTTTTGATTATTAGAGCTTTGTAATATACTTTGAAACCAGGACACATGATACCTCCAGCTTTGTTCTTCATTCTCAAGATTGATTTGGCTATTCAAGGTTGTTTGTGGTTCTATACAAAGTTTAGGATGGCTTGTTCTATTTCTGAGAGAAATACCATTGGAATTTCGAGATGGATTGCATTGAATCTGTAGATTGCCTCAAGTAATATGGACATTTTAACAGTATTAATTCTTCCAATCCATGAACACAAAATATCTTTCCTTTTATTTGTGTCCTCTTCAATTTCTTTCATCAGTGTCTTACAGTTTGCAATGTACAGACCTTTCACCTACTTGGTTAAATTTATTCCTAAGTATTTTATTCTTTTTGATGCAATTGTACATTGAATTGTTTTCTTAACTTCTCTTTCTGATAGTTTGTTGGCATATCGAAACTCAACTGATTTTTGTATATTGATTTTGTACACTGCAACTTTACTGAAATTTTTCATTAGTTCTAACAGTTTTTTGGTGGAGTCTTCTATATGTAATACCCCACACAGTACCTTGAAGCTTCTCTTACAGAGTTTTGAGGTTTTTGTTTGTTTTTCGTTTGTTTGTTTCTATTCTAAGAACAATGGAGAGCCATTTAGGGGTTTTAAAAGTAAATAGGAATGTGGATGGTAGGATATTCTCATGCTTATAATTTAAAAGAGATTACTGGATGCTCATGAAGAACAAATTAGAAGAGATCACTGTGGATGACAAGAGACAGGTTGAATTGTCTGGGAAATTGCACTAGTCCAGGGAGAAATATTGGCCTAGAGTGTTTAGTGGTAGCATCAGACAGATATGAGAGAATAGAAAATCCTTTCAAGAATATAGTTGAGGGACTTCCCTGGTGGCACAATGGTTAAGAATCCGCCTGCCAATGCAGGGGAAACAGGTTTGAGCCCTCATCCCAGAAGACCCCACATGCTGGGAGCAACTAAGCCCATGTGCCACAACTACTGAGCCTGCACTCTAGAGCCCACGAACTACAACCACTGAAGCCACATGCCTCGAGCCCATTCTCTGCAACAAGAGAAGCCATCACAATGAGAAGCCCACACATCACAACGAAGAGTAGACCCCATTTGCTGCAACTAGAG
This sequence comes from Globicephala melas, assembly GCF_963455315.2. NCBI lineage: Eukaryota > Metazoa > Chordata > Mammalia > Artiodactyla > Delphinidae > Globicephala > Globicephala melas. The sequence goes on from NC_083317.1 coordinate 38,434,504, forward strand.
AAAGCCTGCACACAGTAACGAAGACCCACCATAGCCAAAAATAAATAATTAATTTTAAAAAATCACTTACACTTAAAAAAAATAAAGAATATAGTTGAAACATTTAGCAGAAAAAACCTCAAACTGAATCATGAATAAAATAAGTACCTGTAAATATTTATAAAGTGTTTAAAATGCTTTACTATTCTTCATTTCTCTTCATTGTCATTAACACTGCATACCTAAAGGCAGAAACCTAGAATGGCAGTTCTTATCTTGTTGTCAGCCCATAGAAAAATACCTTTATGTTGTATTGTGGAACAGAAGTGGAAGTGAAGGAAAATTGTAAATTGTGTTACTGGAAAAATATTAAATAACATCTTTAAAATTTTTTTTTTAAATTTTTAATTTTTAAAAATTTTTATTGGACTATAGTTGATTTACAATGTTGTGTTAGTTTCTGCTGTACAGCAAAATGAATCAGTTATACATATACATATATCCACTCTTTTTAGATTATTTTCCCATATAGGTCATTGCAGAGTATTGAGTAGAGTCCCATGTGCTGTACAGTAGGTCCTTATTAGTTATCTATTTTATATATAGTAGTGTGTATATGTCAATCCCAATCTGTCTCCCACCTCTTTCCCATCCTGGTAATCATAAGATTGTTTTCTACATCTGTGACTCTATTTCTGTTTAGTAAATAAGTTCATTTGTACCATTTTTTTAGATTCCACATGTAAGCGATATCGTATGATATTTGTCTTTCTCTGTCTGACTTACTTCACTCATTACGGCAACCTCTGGGTCCATCCATATTTCTGCAAATGGCATTATTTTGTTTTTATGGCTGAGTAATATTCCATTGTATTATGTACCACAACTTTTTTATCCGTTCCTCTGCCGGTGGACATTTAGATTGCTTCCATGTCCTGGCTATTGTAAATAGTGCTGCAGTGAACACTGGGGTGCATGTATCTTTTTCAATTATGGTTTTCTCTGGATATATGCCCAGGAGTGGGATTGCACATCTTAATTAAGTATATTCTAGTTGTTGTTGTTGTTGTTTTTTAACACGACAGAATAAAGTTACTTTTGCATTTAATTCTTGAGTATAATTCAATATGAGGTTATTTTAGTGACATCAATGCAGTAATAATGTGTGTGGCATAAGCTAATTTAACTCACTACTTACATGTTTTTCATTTCTGGCCAAACAAAAGCTACCTACTGTCAGAGTAGGATTCCAAATTTTCTCCATGTAATGTGTTTTCTTCAAGATGGGATAATCATCTGATGGGCATTGGGTTCACTTAAGAAACATGCTATTTAGATAAAAGGCATGAATACTGTTTGGCTTGAACAATTACCAAATAGTTCATAAAGCAACTATCTTCCATCTCAGCCAAAAGTCATCTTGGAAAAGATGGTCAAATCTCTTGGCTACCTAACCAGAGTATGAGAATTCCAGTAATATATTCACAATGGCATGTGAACTAGTTTGTGATAGCATATTCAAATGGAAACTGGGTGATAGGGAGCTAATACCTGTGTATAACAGGATAAGGCTTCCCTAAAAATAGAGATATTTTATGTAATCTGATGTTTGACTCATTGAAAAGTGGAAATTTGTTTATCTGCAAATAAAAAGTTACTCTTCATGCATGAAATAGTTTCTTCCTTATAAAACTGGGGGATAAATTTAGATTTAGGTGAAATATAGCTATATAGTTAAAGATAGGTAAATTTTAAAACTCCTTATAAACCTTTTGGAAAGTGTTAACAAAAGTTTTGGGATTTTTCACATGCAAATCTTAATACATCTGGCATATCCAAGAGATGATTTCAGCATGATAATTTGACTCCATATTTGTTAGAGCAAAATATGTTTACTGAATATTTCTTCTATAGCTATTTCAATCATCATAAATCACCTCATCTCCTTTTATTTATTTATATTTTTTTGGTAAAACAGAAAAGTTGGGAGAAGCCAAGTTTTAAAAAGTCCTACTCATTGATTTAAGGAGATTCCTTAAAAGAAAAGAAAAGAAAACACATATAATCACAGCCTAGAAAGAGATGCACTGAAAGAAAGCATGCCTTATAAACTGCAGTTGTTCTCTTTCAAAATGTAGCAACTATAAATTAATTCATTCACATTTAATTATCCTTCTGTTCATTTCCAAAATATTTGTTGAATTTATGTGTAAATTACTAGTCAAAAATAGTGATAGTATATTTTATATTTTAAATTAAAATCTAAAATCTTAAAAGACATATCAGTCTCAGTGATTCAAAATAAACTATATGTAGCTGCAAAAATGAATATGTGTTTAGGATCTAATTTTAAAAGACTACATAATGATTTTTGCAAAAACTTTTCCCCAAAAAGTAAACATCACAGTTTTGTCCTAGATTATCCAATTTATCATTGACTTCCACTTAGCATAATGGAATGAAGATTGCATTATCAGTTTATATATTCTATTATTAAACTTATTAAACTTTGACTAGTATTGATTTACATACAAAACAAATTTTGAAGGAATAGAGTCATGCTGCTTTTGTTGTTGAAAAGTTCTCTGTAGTCTTAAAAGAAACTGCCATCTTGAAATAGATTGGAATATGGGCAGTAAGTTTTAAGATGTCAATCATATTATCACTTCTAAAACTGGTAGAAGATGACTACACTAAGATATATTTTATGTTACTGAGGTTTAAACAAATTAGACAGGATTTGTTTACTTTTAAAATTATATAACTGCCTCAGCTTCATCAATAGTTTGTATAAATATACATGACAGATCCAAAATTAACTTGGACATATAATTGAGAAAGAAAAAGGTAATTTAAGGGGAAATAATAAAGTGGCTGGAAAATGAATAAGCTGACAATAAAATTATTGAAAGTACATATAAAATGCACGTTGCATTCATTGTGGGGAACACAATGTCAGAGAGGGCTCTTATTTTGAAGATAATAGAACTATTTTAATTTTAAATATCAAAGCACTTATATTTACAGGTGAGGAAGCACTGGGAATAGATAAAATTAAACAATTGCCTAAATATGAATAAAAAACACAGCTACCTCATGAGACAGTCTATTACAGGTAATAGAAAAAAAGAAAAACAAAGACCTGTCAGAAAATCAAAATTTTAAAAATGTGAATTCTTATCAAATCCTGTGACGTGACACCCAAGCCTGCATTCAAAACAATTATCTATTTATTTCAGTTATTGAGAGTCATGTGCAAAGGGCAGATGTGATCTCTGTTATGAGATGGAAACATTTAATTCTTACTCTTACAAATAGATTTAGCTTAATCAGCTAGGTTTATCTTGGAAACAGCTCTGCTATCTGTAAAGTGTGCTATTGCTACTCACTATAACTTGTAGAATGTTTTACTCTTCCAATAGATAAACAGTATGTTCTGGTTGTATGCCTTGTCCCAATGAGAGCTGTAATAGCATTTGGTGCAATAGCTTAAGTCGTAGATCAGGTGTAATGAACTTTTCCTGACAGTGTGGAGATCAAATAGCTCACACTTTTCCACACTAATTCCAGAGGTTTGCTTCAGTGACTACTTTTTCAATCTGCAGTAGCTATTCTTCAGGTTTGTTGAGAGACTTTAATTTTTGCTCCACTTTGGTACTTACCATTACCAATTGCACTTTTTATTCTCTGTCTTCATTTTTGCTTTTCTCCCCCTATTTTTTCTTCTTGGGATAGTAAGGAATATGAGGTCCTAATTATTTTCTTCTTGTATCTGTGTAGCCGTTTACCACCAGATTCCCTAGTTTTTCCAAATTACTCTAACAATTCACATCCGTATTTAAGAATTTAAAGTCGCTACTGTGTGCAATATGTTATAATAATCTGTAATGGAAAATAATCTGAAAAAGGAGATATATATATATATATATAAAATATATATATATAAAACTGAATCACTTTGCTGTACACGAGAAAGTAACACAACATTGTAAACCAAATATACTTCAATTAAAAAAATTGAAAATAAAAGAGAATTTCAAGTCTGTAAGTCAACTGGTTCCCTTCCATTAATTATTCTTTCCTGTACAAGGCATTTGCCCAACAACCCTACCACAAAATACTTGGAGCCAACTTCCTTCTAGCTTTCTTAAGCAGCTCTATAGTTTCCCAGCTCGGATTAATTCCTCATATCTGATATTGATATGTATGTTTACTTTTAAATCATATTCTCTACATTCAGAGCTCAACTCTATACTCACCTGATCTAGCAGCTTTTTCCAGAATAGCCCAAATAGGCATCAGTAATTCTTTTCCAGGGCAATAGTTCTCCTTCCCCTTTCTACAAATTGACAGGAACTTTTTGTTCTGTTCCCGTATGCCTCTCAAATAGCTACTTACTGAGATACCTAGTGTAATTTAGTAAGATTTAATTGAATCTTGCTATGAGCTTTGTTCAGTACTGTTATATAAATTAATACAGCTGTAAGCAAAGAAGAGTTGAAATTCTTCAAGCATGTGACCTGAGCATCTAAGAGGTTTAGATATTATCTTCTATTTCAGTTTAAGGAGATCATTTCAGCCAACAGCTGCCCTGTTTATATTTTCAAAATTTCTCCATATGATTGATAAATGTATTAGTGCAGTGTCACTTGTTCTTGCCTTAGAAAATTTATTTTCCTCAGGAGGCAAAAATAGAGTGAGTATTTTATTTTATTGCCAAATAACAAATTATCTCACATATGGAAAATTCCCTGTCTATGCCAGGACCACCTTATATTATTCAAGCTGAGATTTTAAAATGTACTTGTTACTCCCCTCATCTGAGTTGTATATTTTACTCTTTCACTCACTTAGAAAATAAAATTGGATCTAAAGTATATATAATTTACTTTCCTTGAAAAGTTATCCTGTAGCTCATAGAGACAACTGGAAACTACTATTTCATAAATCTTTTGAATTATAAGGAATCATGTAGTGAATTTCCAAATTCAGAGCACTTCTTTTTATAAATTATTACTTCCTTGAAAGTTCTTGAGGGATATAAAATATGTATTTTTCTAGTAAGTCGACTACCTATTACATGTTAGGCACAGGTCTAGCAGCTAGGAATATAAAAGGCTTTGTCTAGGAGTATTTAACACTCTCTCATTTCCTGTTACCAGATTATAGAATACAAGAGCACACATTGACATTTCAAGAATTTTAAAATAAGCATATTGTTACTTTATATTCCTTGTTAGAGGCTTGGATTATTGATCCACTGTCATTATGATAGTGCCATCTAGTTGTTCCTATGCCAGATGGTAGGCACTTGCTTGTATAGATATTCTTTTACTTCCAATTTCACCTGATAAAGCAAGCTGCAGATGTTATGCATACATATCTTTCTACACACATTAACCTTCTCTGGGACCTGGTGTTAAAAGCCACTATAAAGAAATATTCTCAGTAGGTCACTGAATATAATGATCTGATTGTGTCTGTCTCTCCATGCCAAAAAGCCCATGATAAGCCCTTAAGAAATAGATGATAAAATAAGTTAAACTTGTATTTTTAAATTAAGTATCAGTAACTTAAATTATAATTTTTTTGCAGTTTTTATTGATAGTATTCAAGAGAGTAAGTACTTCGGAGCAGGATTAAAACACAATCTGGGACATCATGAAAATTATTTTTCAAAACATATCTGAAATTTATCTTTTCCACATTAAAAAGTACTTAAGTACTAATATAATTCTACAGTTTCAATTGGCAAACCTGTGACACCCTCCAATCTGAGGATAAAGGGCATCTATCTATAGAATATAAATAAAACTTGGTGATGGGGTTTGTTGAAGCAGTTCTCAAGTTCCTATGCAGCACCGTCCTTCTACAGTCTGCTTTCTTTAACAGATAATATATTTTTGTGTGAGATTTTTCTCCTCCGACTGCTTATTATTTATGGACTTCATTGATTTAGTTCTACTCTGTGATTGCATATTTCTTTCTCTGAGTCTACCAGTTTCTGCAAAGTTATGGCCTGAGCAGCTCACATTACTCTCTGGGTGGTTTATGTAAATAATAATAATAAAAACGCCTGAAGCTTTATCCCTGTTTCCAGTAGTATTCCACTGACCTCTTTTCAGCTTGAAGAGGTTCTGTCTATGGCTGATTTTTTTTTATTTCTTCCCACTGGCAATTTTCAGCCTACTGTGCTTCTTCATCTGATTTCTTGACTCTTTCTTGACTTAATAATTAATTATTGAAATGTATCAGATGCACTCTGAAAATGTCAGTGTATTTGGTTGGATTTACTAAGAAGCACAGCTTTTCAGCCAACATGATATTGGAACTGAATTTCAAGTAGTGCCTTTCTCCACACATCGTTTTCACAGGCAACACAAAAACATACTGCAGATGATCTATACCATCGCTGAAAAGGTTTGTGCAGTACAAGGCCATTTGTCTCTATCACTTTAAAGCAGAATGTTTACCTTTGCATTTTAGTGCCTTTTTTCTCATTGAAACTTTAATAAACACTTTATATAGAACTACAAGAGACTCACAGAAGCTGTCCATCTATCCTCCTGCCTCCACCAGCCTGTGGCTAATTAATCTGTCCAATTCAGATGGTTATTGATCCTGGTATAAAAGGAATTCATGACCTCTTTGTATTTGGTGGAATATTCTACAAGCCTTAGTCTCACAAACTGAGACACAGGAATTCATACACTGAATAGCACAACAAGGCATCTTGAGAGTGAAAGCAATTTAAACACAAAGTTTAAAATCTCCTGAAAAGAGATTCAAAAGCATGTATTAAAACATTTCAGGTGTGGGTTTAAGAAGGGAAGGGCTGCTTTAATTCACAAGACATAATTTTAAAAGAATATTAATAAAATAATATTTTAAAGACCTTAGACTTCATACTTATTTATTAACTTCTAAAATAATTATTAGGCACCTACTCTTGGCCAAACTCTGTTTCAGGTGCTTCAGTTTCATGGGTTTATATAATGAAGAAAAGAGAGAAAATCCCTATTCTTAAAGAACATATGTTCTAGTGGGGGAAGACAAGTGACAACATAGAAGAATAAGGAAACAACATAATTATGTTTGAAGGTGATTGGTACTATGAAGAAAACACAGGGAATGGGGTTAGGACATGCCTGGAGGTGGGAGGATTGCTATTTTTAAGTGAAGTAGTGAGGGGAAGGCCTTATTGAGATGACATCTGGACAAACTGAAGGCAACGAGGGAGCAGGCCATGAGGATATATGAGAACAGAGGATCATGTGTCAAGAATAAGGGCAATGCAGGACACTTCAAGAAGGAGTGTACTTGCATACTTAAGAAAGAGCAAGGGATCTGGTGTGGGTAGAGCAGACAGAGGCAGGGAAAGAAAGGAAGTGAGATGTGGAAGTAGATGAAATCAGTTAGGTCACTGGACCTGGTTGCATAGGGCCTGGTAGGCTAGCTTGTGGACTCAGCTTTTAAACTGAATGCAGTGGGAAAACATTGGAAGATATCCAGCAAAGAGTGACATGATCTGTCTTATGTGTTTAAAACATAAGTCTGGTTGCTGGGGGTGGAGACATTAATGTAATATTATAGGAAAGAGATGATGGTGGCTTTTATCATGTGCTAGCATGAAGTTGGTGAAGAAGAAATTGCAGTTGATTTAAAAGGATAGCCAGTAAAATTTTCTCAGTTTGGAGGCAGAATACAAGAGAAAGTAAAGAGTCAAGGATGTCTACAAGGTTTTGGTCTATGCCACTGGAGGGATGTCCTTCCCATTAGCTGAGGTGAGAAGAGTGTAAGAAATAAAAATATAAAAATATATATGGAAAGTTTATAGTTTATATCTTATCTTCACAGCTAAGATAAATAGCTGATGTATGTGATAGACATTATTCATAGGTATATATGTATATGTACATAGGTATAATATTCATAATAATACACAATTGCATAATATTTCATAATATGAATAATCCAAAATATTCCCCAACTCATAGGAAAATTTAGGTTGTTTCCTCTCCCCTCCCCCATTATACAAAGTGCTTCAATAAACAAGCTTTAAATATATTCTTGTATTTTAATCCTTTTATTTCTATAACATTAGTACCAAGAATTTAGGCTACTGGGTTAAATTATATAGCTATTTGTAAAATTTACTTTTACATTATTCCAGATTACTTTCATATGAGATTGTGAAAATTCACTCTTTTACCAACACAAATCCACACAAATACAAGAGTTTCCACTTCCCTGAATCTTAACCAACATCAGATATAATCACTTTTTAAAAAGTATTTTGTCTAACTTGATAGCTAAATATTATTACATTCTTGCTTCCATAGTATCCTTGTCTACCTGTTGTAATTATTTAACTGGAATTCTCTTAAGCATTTTTGAACCATCCTTCTGAAAGTAAAGAATGGTTAGTCAACATGTTCTCTCAAATTAATATTTAAAATATCCTCTTTTTTCTCAAAAGTATTTCAGAAAGACAACATCTTTAGAGTGGTAAGAACTTATGTACATTTTTTTTCAGATTTAATATAATCTTTAAAACTGATGTCAGAAGGTTTTATATTCAGAGATTAAGTAATTAAAAGAATTATAAATTATGCATCTGCTCAATTATATATTTATTGTTACATTATAATAACTGATTTTTTAACATGGGATTATTTGTAATTATAATGATGGAAAATGTATATAAATAATTTTATGTGAAATTCTGAGTGTGAAATAAATTTAGAGAGCCTTCCCTATTTTCTTTCTCATATTTCTCCCTTGTTAATCTTTCTCTCTCTCATCTATTTTTCTTTCTCCATTTCTCCATGATCTGTTTGTTTTTCTGTTGGTCCAAGCCCATCCCCAAGTTTACCCTTCCTCGCTCCAACACAATGAAAAGATCAACGACATTCATAGTCAGTTAGGAAATACAGAGGATATGTGTGTCAGGAAAATACAGTGATTAAATGAAGTGAATTTTCTGCATTATTAGCACTTCTTTTCAAGCACAAAGACATTTTTATTTAACCACTTTGATGGAAAACCTTTCAAAATAGCAACTAGGATGGCATCATCATGAACACAAATCATTTCATGGCAATCTGTGGGCTCTAGGGCCCACGAGCCACAACTACTGAGCTCGCGTGCCACAACTACTGAAGCCCGCATGCCTAGAGTCCATGCTGTGCAACAAGAGAAGCCACCACAACGAGAAGCCCACGCACTGCCATGAAGAGTAGCCCCTGCTCGCCGCACCTAGAAAAAGCCCACGTGCAGCGACGAAGACCCAAGGCAGCCATAAATAAATAATAAATAAATAAATTTATATTAAAAAAAGAAATTGCTTGGGCTTTTAGATAGATTGCAGCTATTTAGGATTCCTTTTTGCTTATTTCCAGTTTCTAGGAATATGCCAGTTGATAATTAGGATTATTTTATTATAAAAATAAAACTGATGTATATATATTTGAGGAAACCCTGTGTATTCTACCTTTTCATTTAAAACAAGATTTTAGAAGTGAAAATAAGGATAATTCATATTGTAACATTAAGATTCTAATTCTTTAAAAATAAGTGCAGATAATGTAACTGCATTTTTCTAAATTCAACAAAATATTATTTTGTGCCATCTTTTTGCCATAAATCTTCTCTTATCTCTCTCTCTGCCCCCTTCCCTCCTCCTCTTCCCCATCCCTCTGTCTTCTTCTTTCCTTCTGGTGTCATCATGCAGCCCTTGAGTCAGGCTGGGGACCACAGAGACTTGAAGGGCTGCTGAAAACTCTCTCTTCCTAGACTGAATATGCTGCCCTGTTTGCTTTGGGGCTTGTCCCAGCTCTAGGAGCCATTCAGGCAGAATTGCTTAAGGATTCCTCACATCTTTCTGGGGCTTCTCTATCTACTTGTGACTCAAGGGCTGACTGGTCCCCTACTTCTAATCTCTCTCCTACTCATGGATTTTTTTCTTATGGCTGTGTCTAGCCTCCCCACCTCTCCCCCATCATGTTTCTTTCCAAATCTTTTGTTTAAGTCGAAATTTTACTTCCTAGGGTCTAGGCTTTTAAAATCTGAAGGCCAGGAATACTTCATTTCCTCTAATTTTTGAACATATATATTTCCCCTGTGTTATGATACTGAACAGCCTAACTACTGCATAGTTTAGGAGGTGGGGGGGGGGGCAGGGAGAAGAGGAGACCTAAATGGATTAGGAGATACATGAAAGAAATGTAATAATAATATTTCAAAACTATGCCACCATATTACAGTAAATACCAGAAGAATTCAGAGCAACATCCTGTACTTATCTGACCCTTAAATGTTTATCAAGCACTTTTATATTTTAAAAATTATCCTTTATTCAACCTTGTGAGATAGTAGTTTTATAGATGAGGGATACATGACTAAAAGATATTAAGTAATTTATTTTAAGGTTATCTATGAGTAGATAGTGAACACATTACAGAAACCCAGATCTTTATATTGCATGACAAATAATTTTCTACTTTATGCTTTCTTAAATGTTTGTATATTAATAGAAATAAATTGTCCTCCCTCCGTTTAAAAGGAAAAGGTGAATAAGACACTTATAGTAAATAATGAGAGATTGATAGAGTGCTGGAGAAAGTGAAGGAACCATCAATGGGAAGAAGAGGCTGAGGGGCATAGGATCAACCCCAAAACACCCTTCTGTGATGTTCCAGTGCCTTATAACTGAGCAAAGGATGTTAAATACTTAATGATAGCAGCAGTGCAATAAAAAATATAAATCAATAGTCCCTAATGTAATGTGAAGACTTTCATCATTTGAAATAGAATAACTTCAAATTTATGAAAATTTTGGACCTTGTTAGATTCAGAAACATTTAATCTGTCTTAATGAGATCATCAAAATGCATAGTAAGTTTCACATTTATTTTGTTTTTATATATTACATAGTATGTGGGAAAGTTTTCTAATAGATTATGTGCTATAAGATGACATTCTATGGAAAGGACAATTAGTGTGGGCCCAATATAAGGAGGTATAGCAATTGATATATTAAAAAACTTTGATATAAATGAGTTTCCTCTGTAAGCTGTGATGGAATTTGAATCAAAGAAATAGTTTTTTTTTAACATTTTACTGTGATATCAAATATCTTTTCAATGTGTCTTTAAAAATTCATGTGTATGAAATTGTTTTATAAGTTGAGAACTTTTTTTTTTCTTTTTCTGTTGAAGCATAACTCCATTAGTGGAAAAAGAAAACTCTTTGTGAGACTCAGAGATTTTTTTTCTCTATGAAACTCTTCAGGAATATTCCTCTTCTATACTTCAAAGCCTCTCTCTTGTCATACTTCTCTTAATAGGTCTCAATATTGTTTGGTTTTAAAATAAAAGCACTGCAAAGTTCATTGTATTCTTTTAATCAACTTAATCTCATTTATGTCTAGACAGCCACTAAAAAAATTAGCACACAGCATTGCCAAAAGAAAACGAAGCAGACAAAACAGCTTAAATTGTCCTTGTCTCTCCTTTTTCAGTCAATTTATTTCTCTACCCAGGTTTCTGATGTGTATCTGTGTTTGTGCAGGAACTCTGACTGTATCTACTCCAGCTAAATGTGCACTTATCTGAGTCAAGAATATCAGGGCTGTAGATGCAAATGGGATGGGTAAGACCAGGACAGGGAGAGATTGTGTGAGTCATACTGTATATGGCTCAGTTTTACTTGATCCAAAGATCTGAAGTTTTACTTGAGCCTTCTCTGCCCGGTTTACTCACCCTTTCCACAGCTGCCCTCATCCCCTTCACATCTGGGTGGCTTTCTTTTATGAGCTCCCATGGTCCCCTGTCCTTCCTCTCTCATAGCGCTTACCACACTTGATTGTCTTTATTTAAATGTTCCTTTATCTTCATAAACTGCAAGAAACTCTACTGATCTCTAACACAGTGCCTAGTAATCCATAGGTATTCGCTGTATGTCTTCTGAATAGATGAATAATGAACATATTCAAGGAGTACACATAGATGCAGCCAGCCCAAGATGTGCTATAAATATAAGATTAAAAATATCAATAATGAAAACAGTAACAGCTAACTGTTAGTGAGCCCTTACTAAGTGCAGATGCTTTTCTCAGCACTTTCAGCCATTAACTCCTTTTATCTTTATTGCAACCCTAGAAGAAAGAGAATTGTTATGGGCTTCATTGTTATGAAAATAATTTGCATAATAATTATTCTTCTGATATCTCCACTTTCCTAGTATGACCTATTTTTTTTCTACTTATCTTCCCATTATTAAATGCTTTAATGAAGTGAGAGCAATTTTGTTATAAATTGCCAATCTAAAAAGAGTATTACCTGCTCCAAAATAGATACAATTCAAGATATATCTGTATCTTAGAACATTTTGTGGAAAACAACATAGAAAAATAAATACTGGCAGGGAAGTCCATGCAGTTATTAAAAGAATAGACACATTTTGTGTATTTCTGTACTATGCACAGGAGAGAAGGCGTGCAGCAGCAAAGCCACTGTCACTAAGTCCAGAATATTTTTTATATGCAGATGTTCAGGAATCCAGTTAGGATTGAAATAAAGTAAATGTATCATGATTTTTAAAATATCAGAAGTTCAACCTTGATCATACAATTTTATTTTGCTGAAAATGTCTCATGAACTTCTTGCTAACTCCACATCTTTTGCGATGTGTTTTCATCTTGAATGAATTTATTTTGTCATCAAGGTTAGCATTTTCTGAAGTGTGAGTGGTGTCTTCTCTGCTACTTAATTTTCTGAGGTCATCCCCCAACCTTTCTAAAATTTCCTACTTGTCCTTGTGTCTTTAATCCTGCACTTGGAAACGTGGGAACAAAGCTGAATTGTTAGAGCTCACAAACTGAACACACCAACACTCTTCCTCTTGATTTCTTGCCACATTTGAAACATTCTGTGATTCACTGAAGGTTACTTTGAGTTACAGCATCAAGCATTATGGCAAATATATTCAATATCCAATTTTTATGTTCTTAAAATATACTTGTGATACATATGAAAAATAGGATGAGAAGCATTTTTATTTCTTTTTCCAGTGGTAAGAAGAACTAAGAAGAACTCAGATCTTTTAGTTGAACAGTTTTATAGTTTAATAAATCTATTTTATTGAGCCTATTTTAAGGTTTTATTAACCTATTTTAATGTAGAAAAAATGTCAAATGCTGTGGTGCAAGATAATTAGAGTTTCAGACATCACTCTGATGTTGCTGTGACACTGAGAGAAAAAAAAAAAACAACTTTGAACTATTATTTTATCACCTAATTTACTAAGCTAGCTCCTCCGTGCTGTCAGTGTGCTTATCCACAGGGGAACAAACATAACTTCAAATGTGACACTACTTACCACATCTCACAATTTAATAAGCTGAGTAAAAACTTGATTCATGAAAGTAAACACAACTCTCTCCGAAGACTCTTTACAAAATTAGATATAAGTATTGAATTTAGATTTCAGAGAAGAGAGCAATTCAATATTAACTAAAATATGTGCAATAGATCTTTTTAAAAAAGTAATTAACCAGAAGTCTTGAGAACAGGAATGAAAGAATGTAGATTAAAGTTGGAGATTGTAAAACATGGGGAGTCAGTGGGAGCTGAGAAACTCCAGAGCTGAGGCAAGAAGGCGGTAGCAGCAGTGGTCGTGAAAAGACATCTAAATTTCACCCTCACTTTAACCCTAGTCCCAACATCTAACCCTAACCTGTCCCTAGTCAATGAACATAAAACTCATTGCGGAAGTATGTTTGGGGAGAAAAAGGACTACATATGCCTGATCATAAAGGGAACCAGTTGTAAACTGAGCTTCTTTTTTCCAAAAGAAAATACTTTTCAAATGTTTTCAGTATTTCATATGTTAAACTCTTAAAGATATTCTTGGCATGCTTAGATGTCATCTTGCAGTATTTATTTATCAATTTAATAATATATTTAAATTAATATATTTTATAAAATTCAGTAAGAAACAGTGCTTTATTCTCATAGCTCAGGGAAGTTTTATTCAAAGTTCTCATGTATATATTTGACATCAGAGTCTTGCTGTCACCAAAGCCACTTGAGTCATCTCACATGCTTTTCCTAGAGCACAGCTTCACATCTATTTAAGTTGTTTAAGATATTACAGCACTTTTTGATTTGATGCTGGCATTGGAAATTTTAGTGCACGTCGAAATTATCTATCTGCTATTCATAATTTACACAAGGTAATCACTTAATATATTCCTTAAAGAATCTTTTAAAGATGTGACAACCATCCCTTGCAATTATCAAGTCATATACTTATGACTAAGTCCATGTTAAATGCTGTCTACTTTTATTGTTCTATTCGTAAACTTTGTGTCAGGTGATTTCCAAAATTGTTCAGAGCTAGTGCTAAAAGAGGTCATTTGGTAAGCATGTAGAGCCTTTATAAGGACTGATATCCGCAGTAACTATTTTTTTTTCAATTTTTTAAATTGAGGTATAGTTGATGTATATAATGTTATATGTGTCAGGTGTACCACGTAATGATTCACAGTTTTTACAGTTTATACTCTATAGTTATTATAAAATATTGACTATATTGCCTGTGCTGTACAATATATCCTGGTTGCTTATTTATTTTACACATAGTAGCTTGTACCTCTTAATCCTCTGCCCCTATCTTGCCCCTCCCCTACCCCTCTCCCCATTGGTAACCACTAGTTTGTTCTCTGTATCTGTGAGTCTGTTAACAAAGGAGTGGGCAAAGTGTTGGAAAATCATAAGGCACAGTGTACTACCCCATGGTTGGTAACAGGAAAGTTGTTATCAATCTTCAGACCGAAAAATGAAAGAGGAGATAATGATTTCCAAGATAAGAAAGGAACAGTATAGAGACCTTTAAATGTGAAACCTAGCCAGCTTGATGTGACCCTATAGGAAGTAGATTCTCACCTCTCTCTCCTTTCTTTGCTGTGAACTCCCGAAAGGGTCATGTATTTGTCTAACTTAAGTAGAAGCCAGAGCAAGAAAGCCCACCCTGTAAGTCAGCCTCCCAGGGCAGAAACAGGATAAGGGTAGATTGTGGGGTGCGGATCTTTCACAGGGAAAACTTTATTCCCTCTCTGCTCCTTGAGTGTGTGTGTGTATGTGCATGTGTGATAACAAAGTAACTCAGGCTGTTCCCAAAACCAGTGACATTTGGGATTTGGATTCTGGCTATATTATGTTTGAATCCAGAAAGAGAGAAGACAAAGAACTACCTGGGGAGAGAGCATCCATTCTTATGCCTCCTGTCTCCTAAGCCACACTAAAATATTACTGCCCAGCTTCAAACACTAATAACCAGATTACCCCACCTGTAGAAAGGAAAGAGCCCTGGATGTTTTATTCTTCAGGTAAATAAAGAAGTTTCATTGTGTAAATGTAGAGTTGAAGTAACAAAAATAATTTTCAGAAAGAATTTAATCATTCAGTTATCAAATGTGAAAAATTATCTGGAGAACATTGGTCAATGAAAATAGATAAAGGAAAAGGATATCAAAGCAGAGTCGGAATTACAAATCAACTTGAGAAAATGAAAAGTAGACTTTCCAGGATTGACTGTGGTCAATTCTTTTCTTACTGGGTAGGTACACATAAAAGATGTGCACAGAGAGATTCTTGTCATGCAGCTGCAAAAGTAGGCAGGTCAGCTTCCTGCTTACATCCGATTGATGATATTGTTTTTCCTTTTACTATGACAGAATTTGTAAAAAAAAAAAAAAAAAAGCCACAACTGCACTCCCAGGGACATTGGGAGTTGTATACAGAAGATGTATGGTTTGTATACAACATTCAAACAAATCAAATACTTTTCAAATGCTCTGCTTTATTAGAAAAGTACTAAGACAATCCTGGCTTTGATGAGGCAAAAGAGAGAGCACACTATAAAGGGATGTTGAAGGGGACACCAGGAGGAAGAGCTTCTATGCCCTCTCCTGACATTCCACCCTTCCAGCATTGATGTAGTTACCGATCTGAAAGCTCCTCCATTGCTGTTGTTCAAAAGTTTTTATTGAGACTTCATTACTTAGGCACAATTAGTTAAATGATAGCCATGTGATTGAACCCTGTTAGATGTTTCCCTGTCCCCTGGAGGTTGCAGGGTGGGGCTGAAAGTTCCAATGCTTTAATCACTTGACCACCCCCTCCCTTTAAACTATGGAAGGGCCTACCATTTAGTCATCTTGTTAGCATAAACTCAAATAGAATTGAAAGGAGTTTATTATGAATAACAAAGGAAATGTATGTCATTCATGGATTTTGAAATTCCAAGGGTTTTTGAAGTTCTTGTACCAGGTTCCTGGCACAAAGACCAAATATACATATTATTATTATACCACAGTATAAGAAGGGATTTATTGGTTTAGATGTATGAAAAGTCCAGGGTGAATCTGGCTTTAGACATAATTGAATGCAAGGGTTCAAATAATACCACTATCATTATATCTCTTTCTTGTCAAATTTTAGCTCTACCTTTTTCTTACTTGGCTTTATTCCTAGTTGATCTTTGACCATAGTAGGCAATGATGGATTCTAATAGTTCCAGGTTTTCTTTATCTACATGATTGTCTCTTACAAAGTCAGAAGAGTCAGAATGAGAAAAAGTGAGACACATATTTGTGCGCTTTCTCTTTCTCTTTCTACCCCCCTTCCCTCTTTCCTTCTTTCTCTTTGTGTGTTTATATCAATCCCTGAAAGCAGATTTTGGCCAGTGTGGGTCTTATGTCTCTTCTAGACTAATTACCATTTCAGAAGAATTGGGATTGGCTGTTTTGGAAGGAATCAGAAACAAATGATTGGCTTTTGTCACCCTCATGCCTCACCCCTTTGAATGAAAATCAGTTTCTGAAAGTAAAGGATGCTAGGCAGAACAGAAAATAGTAAATGTCCACTTCAAGTCTTTTGGAGATATTTCCCTGAAGTATCATTTTTAATGAAGAAAAGAGTGCAATAATAAGACAGTGAGCAGTGTGTAGACCTTCAGGCAATTAAAGAAACAGAGTAAAGCCTGGAGTGTTAGAGTTAGTCATTAAATATTAGTGAGAATAAATATTTCAGCAAATCTCTCTCATCGTTATTTTTATTAAAAACCACAAAAGTATGTTTTCTTGCTTCTAACAGTCTTCCTCTGTCCAGAAAATTTTAAATGTCTTTGCAGAAATAAACTTATGTTACTAAGTATCCACTTCAACTTCAAAATGAAGTTGATGTTGTGATCTTAAAGTTTGCTTTAAAATTAGAAAATTAATTTCCCTAAGCCTTTAAAAGGAACTGTTAATTTGTCATGATAATTGAACAAACTGAGAATTCTCTTTCAACTCAGCATGTGGTGTTTCTTGTTTATAAATTTGTTTTTAAGGATTTTTGAAGGAGCTGATTAATTTTGATAAAATCTTCTAAGTCTCTAACGGTAGAAAGATGAATCTTTCTTTCTTTGGGTCCTTCAATTTCTTATTTTGAAATGACACATTTAATGGCTTGTAGCAATTGAGGTACTTTTTTTCTTTTAAATATAAGACTTCAATGAAATTTGTTTAATGAGTGAACAACAGAAAGGTATGTGATTATATTCATTATGGTTTGCCAATAAGAAATCATAAGTAATTTCTAAATAACAAGATTGTTATAGCAGATGATATATAATATTTGAAAGCATTACATGTACAATAGACATATAAGTAATTTATTTAACTACATAGGTCACAATAGTTCTACTTCATATTGTATTTATCCAAGTATGATATTTGTAAAAGAAAATCATATGATAACTGTTTGACATTTTGATCTTGACATTATATGTGTTACATTAATTTTTCAGATATATAGACACCATATTAAATATGAAAACTATCAGACTGCTGTCAAATAATTGGTCTTTCAAATTATCTTAGCATAGATAGTAAGATCATATTACTAATTTTTTTAGTCTTCTCTTATTTTGACTCAATTGAACATTATTGAATAGCGCTCTGTGACGGAAAATGGATTGCTGTTTTATTTTCAACTTCTTTATCTCTATGACTTTATGAACTTTTGGTAAGGTTATTCCCAAAAATTGAAAGTGTAAGATGCAGGAAAATTTTTTTTTTTAATTTTTTATTTTATTTTATTTTTTTACATCTTTAGTGGAGTATAATTGCTTTACAATGGTGTGTTAGTTTCTGGTTTATAACAAAGTGAATCAGTTATACATATACATATGTTACGATATCTCTTCCCTCTTGCGTCTCCCTCCCTCCCATCCTCCCTATCCCACCCCTCTAGGTGGTCACAAAGCACCGAGCTGATCTCCGTGTGTTAAGTGGCTGCTTCCCACTAGCTATCTATTTTACGTTTGGTAGTGTATATATGTCCATGCCACTCTCTCACTTTGTCTCAGCTTACCCTTCCCCTTCCCCATATCTTCAAGTCCATTATCTAGTAGGTCTGTGTCTTTATTCCCGTCTTACACCTAGGTTCTTTATGACATTTTTTTTTCTTAAATTCCATATATATGTGTTAGCATATGGTATTTGTCTTTCTCTTTCTGACTTACTTCACTCTGTATGACAGACTCTAGGTCTATCCACCTCATTACAAATAACTAAATTTCATTTCTTTTTATGGCTGAGTAATATTCCATTGTATATATATGCCGCATCTTCTTTCTCCATTCATCCAATGATGGACACTTAGGTTGTTTCCATGTCCTGGCTATTGTAAATAGAGCTGCAATGAACATTTTGGTACATGACTCTTTTTGAATTATGGTTTTCTCAGGGTATCTGCCCAGTAGTGGGATTGCTGGGTCATATGATAGTTATATTTGTAGTTTTTTAAGGAACCTCCATACTGTTCTCCATAGTGGCTGTACCAATTCACATTCCCACCAGCAGTGCAAGAGTGTTCCCTTTTCTCCACACCCTCTCCAGCATTAACTGTTTCTAGATTTTTTGATGATGGCAATTCTGATGGGTGTGAGATGATATCTCATTGTAGGTTTGATTTGCATTTCTCTAATGATTAATGATGTTGAGCATTCTCTCATGTGTTTGTTGGTATCTGTATATCTTCTTTGGAGAAGTGTCTATTTAGGTCTTCTGCCCATTTTTGGATTGGGTTGTTTGTTTTTTTGGTATTGACCTGCATGAGCTGCTTGTAAATTTTGGAGATTAATCCTTTGTCAGCTGCTTTGTTTGCAAATATTTTCTCCCATTCTAAGGGTTGTCTTTTCGTCTTGTTTATGGTTTCCTTTGCTGTGCAAAAGCTTTGAAGTTTCATTAGGTCCCATTTGTTTATTTTTGTTTTTATATCCATTTCTCTACTAGGTGGGTCAAAAAGGATCTTGCTGTGATTTATGTCATAGAGTGTCCTGCCTATGTTTTCCTCTAAGAGTTTGATAGTTTCTGGCCTTACATTTAGGTCTTTAATCCATTTTGAGCTTATTTTTGTATATGGTGTTAGGGAGTGATCTAATCTCATACTTTTAAAAGTACCTGTCCAGTTTTCCCTGCACCACTTATTGAAGAGGCTGTCCTTTCTCCACTGTACATTCCTGCCACCTTTATCAAAGATAAGGTGTCCATATGTGCGTGGGTTTATCTCTGGGCTTTCTATCCTGTTCCATTGATCTATCTTTCTGTTTTTGTGCCAGTACCATACCGTCTTGATAACTGTAGCTTTGTAGTATAGTCTGAAGTCAGGGAGCCTGATTCCTCCAGTTCCTTTTTTCATTCTCAAGATTGCTTTGGCTATTTGGGGTCTTTTGTGTTTCCATAGAAATTGTGAAATATTTTGTTCTAGTTCTGTGACAAATGCCAGTGGTAGTTTGATAGGGATTGCATTGAATCTGTAGATTGCTTTTGGTAGTAGAGTCATTTTCACAATGTTGATTCTTCCAATCCAAGAACACGGCATATCTCTCCATCTATTTGTATCATCTTTAATTTCTTTCATCAGTGTCTTATAATTTTCTGCATACAGGTCTTTTGTATCCTTAGGTAGGTTTATTCCTAGATATTTTATTCTTTTTGTTGCAGTGGTAAATGGGAGTGTTTTCTTGATTTCACTTTCAGATTTTTCATCATTAGTGTATAGGAATGCCAGACATTTCTGTGCATTCATTTTGTATCCTGCTACTTTACCAAATTTATTGATTAGCTCTAGTAGATTTCTGGTAGCATCTTTAGGATTCTCTATGTATAGTATCATGTCATCTGCAAACAGTGACAGCTTTACTTCTTCTTTTCCGATTTGGATTCCTTTTATTTCCTTTTCTTCTCTGATTGCTGTGGCAAAAACTTCCAAAACTATGTTGAATAAGAGTGGTGAGAGTGGGCAACCTTGTCTTGTTCCTTATCTTAGTGGAAATGCTTTCAGTTTTTCACCATTGAGGACGATGTTGGTTGTGGGTTTGTCATATATGGCCTTTATTATGTTGAGGAAAGTTCCCTTTATGCCTACTTTCTGCAGGGTTTTTATCATAAGTGGGTGTTGAATCTTGTCGAAATCTTTCTCTGCATCTATTGAGATGATCATATGGTTTTTCTCCTCAATTTGTTAATATGGTGTATCACATTGATTGATTTGCTTATATGGAAGAATCCTTGCATTCCAGGAATAAACCCCACTTGATCATGGTGTATGATCCTTTTAATGTGCTGTTGGATTCTGTTTGCTAGTATTTTGTTGAGGATTTTTGCATCTATGTTCATCAGTGATATTGGCTTGTAGTTTTCTTTCTTTGTGACATCTTTGTCTGGTTTAGGTATCAGGATGATAATGGCCTCATAGAATGAGTTTGGGAGTGTTCCTCCCTCTGCTATATTTTGGAAGAGTTTGAGAAGGATAGGTGTTAGCTCCTCTCTAAATGTTTGATAGAATTCGCCTGTGAAGCCATCTGGTCCTGGGCTTTTGTTTGTTGGAAGATTTTTAATCAGAGTTTCAATTTCAGTGCTTCTGATTGGTCTGTTCATATTTTCTATTTCTTCCTGATTTAGTCTTGGCACATTGTGCATTTCTGAGAATTTGTCCATTTGTTCCAGGTTGTCCAATTTATTGGCATAGAGTTGCTTGTAGTAATCTCTCATGATCTTTTGTATTTCTGCAGTGTCAGTTGTTACTTGTCCTTTTCATTTCTAAATCTATTGAGTCTTCTCCCTTTTTTTCTTGATGAGTCTGGCTAATGGTTTATCAATTTTGTTTATCTTCTCAAAGAACCATCTTTTAGTTTTATTGATCTTTGCTATCGTTTCCCTCATTTCTTTTTCATTTAGTTCTGATCTGATCTTTATGGTTTCTTTCCTTCTGCTAACTTTGGGGTTTTTTTGTTCTTCTTTCTCTAATTGCTTTAGGTACAAGGTTAGGTTGTTTATTCGAGATGTTTCCTGTTTCTTAAGGTAGGATTGTATTGCTATAAACTTCCCTCTTAGAACTGCTTTTGCTGCATCCCATGAGTTTTGGGTTGTCGCGTCTCTATTGTCATTTGTTTCTAGGTATTTTTAAATTTCCTCTTTGATTTCTTCAGTGGTCAATTCGTTATTAAGTAGTGTATTGTTTAGCCTCCATGTGTTTGTATTTTTTACAGATCTTTTCCTGTAATTGATATCTAGTCTCATAGCATTGTGGTCGGAAAAGATACTTGATACAATTTCAGTTTTCTTAAATTTACCAAGGCTTGATTTATGACCCAAGATATGATCGATCCTGGGGAATGTTCCATGAGCAGTTGAGAAAAATGTGTATTCTGTTGTTTTGGATGGAATGTCCTATAAATATCAATTAAGTCAATCTTGTTTAATGTATCATTTATAGCTTGTGTTTCCTTATTTGTTTTCATTTTGGATGATCTGTCCATTGGTGAAAGTGGGGTGTTAAAGTCCCCTACTGTGAATGTGTTACTGTTGATTTCCCCTTTTATGGCTGTTAATATTTGCCTTATGTATTGAGGTGCTCCTATGTTGGGTGCATAAATATTTACAATTGTTATGTCTTCTTCTTGGATCGATCCCTTGATCATTATGTAGTGTCCTTCTTTGTCTCTTGTAATAGTCTTTATTTTAAAGTCTTCTTTTTGTCTGATATGAGAATTGCTACTCCAGCTTTCTTTTGATTTCCATTTGCATGGAATATCTTTTTCCATCCCCTCACTTTCAGTCTGTATGTGTCTCTAGGTCTGAAGTGGGTCTCTTGTAGACAGCATATATATAGGTCTTGTTTTTATATCCATTCAGCCAGTCTGTGTCTTTTGGTGGGAGCATTTAATCCATTTACATTTAAGGTAATTATTGATATGTATATTCCTATTCCCATTTTCTTAATTGTTTTGGGTTTGTTATTGTAGGTATTTTCCTGATGCAGGAAAATTTTATAGAATTGAATCTCCTGCACAGTAGTGAAAGTAGGATACCATGGTTTTAATAAAAATGTCATTTCAGATAATTCATTGAATTCTATTTGGGTTAACTGAGCTCAAGAGAGTAAGATTATCTTAAGTGGAAATTGCTGAATATTAGTTGTTTATGGCCTCTTAAAATATTAAAGTTAAGTAAAGGATAGCCTCCACTAATAAACTTTGCCATGTACTTGGACTTAAATGCCACAACAACAATAAGGAGATTAACATTTATAATGTACTTGGAATATTATAAGAAAGGAACTAAAGATAAAAGTTTGGCTTATAGATGTGTATTTGCTCATCCTTTTCTGTATTCATACATTCAGAAATTTTTATTGAGCACCTACTACATGAAAGGCAAATTGTGCTAAGTTCTTGGGTTATAAAAGTAAAGAAACATGGTTCATATATTTTAGGAGCTTACAATTGAAGGGGCACAAACACCTTGATCCTGGCTTTATGAAGCAAATAATCTGGTCAGTGAGATAGATAAATGAATAATTCAAAGAAAGTGTGATACATTTCAGGGATTTATAGTCACTGGATGTTTTAGAGACAAAAGTAGAGGCATATTTCATAAACTGTAATAAGAGCTTGAATAAGAAGAGTGACAAAGACTAAGTTTTGAAGGCTTAATAGAAGTTGAGTCAAATGATGAAGGGAAGGGCTAAAGCAGACAAATGCAGTGGGAAGGGACATAGTGTTGTAGATTCTGGTGACTTCAAGTTTTTTATGGTTTAAGTATATAGTATAGAGAGTAGAGTTATGGGAAATGAGGCTAGGGAGTGAAAGATGATTCAGATACTAAAGGAGGATTTTTAATTTAATCTTTATGATCCATTGAAGACTCTTTAATTAGTAAGTGACCTATTCAAATTTATGCTTTAAAAGAGTTTCTAGGTAATAGAGGATTGCTTTATCCTAGGCCAACCCAATTTAGTAAGTAAGTTGAAGTTTTATAGATTTCACCAGGGTGTGGAAAGGACGTAAACTACCACAGACCGACAGATGGAAAAGTGCAAAGTTGAGTTGCTTTATTTGTTTTTTAATTACTCTTGATATATTATTGGCTTGGCAGTGCTCACTTAGAGATGAAGGGAGGTAGAGAAACAATAATGGGCAGGGATATATATAAAATGAAAAGTGTTTTCTTGGTAGCACAGAGTTCAATAAATTAGTGCCAGGTTGGTACTGTCACATAATTTGCTGGTAGGCGCACAACAGAGCAGCTTGTAAGAACAGATGAGCCAGGGCACAAATAAAGCAATGAACATAAATCAGAGAAACTTAATTTACCATTAGACATCTAGATGGCGGTCAGTGAGCTGATCATTATTACCATACTGCCATGCACAGAGGAGACTCAAAAAATATTTGTTGATGGTAATAATAAACTCACAAAGAAACATGACTAGCATTTCCCACCCCCATTTAGGCCATCTTTGTCCAGAAAGTACTTAGAGGTTTATTGTGATTAGTCAAAGGTGCTTTGCAGAGAACTATTTTGATGATTATCTGAACCTTAAAATACTTTAAAATATCATGTGTTTCTTTCTAAAACAGAGGCAAATTTATTTATGCAATTTATTTTATTTTCAGTTGAATGTCTCATCTGTTTATGTTGATTCAATATTTAGTTTGGTTTTATTTGAAAAAGAGGTTTAAGTATATAATCCATTAAATTTAAAGACAAGTATTACTAAATATGAGTGAGACTTTCAGTGTAGCAGTAATCTCACCCAGGATTAATCTTTGACTATTATGTTGCCAATTTGATTTGAACTTATCAGTCTCACATAAATTCCTCATTTTTTTGTGCACTGTAAGTCTCAGTGTTCTTGCTTGGCTGTTGAAAAACTTGCCCATGTGTTTCTTTATTTTGCCAAAAAAAGAGAAGAAATATAAATATCATTTTTAATCCATGGTCCTGAGCATGAAAAGAGGTAAACTAGGGGTGGGACACAAAACCTAAAATAAATTATTTATATATGGTATACTCAAATCTAATAAAATTCATGTCACTAATAGGAAATAAATAACACTATTGAATATGTAGCTCAGCCTATTATTTGGGACAGATTCTCATTCACTGTTTGAATTGGGCCTTAAACAGAGGCTGATTTCATTTTTTTTAAAGTTTAGAAAAAAAACAATTACATCAATTACAATAAATGCTGTGACTTTAATCTTTTTCATTATTGTTAGAAATTTTTATCTGAATATAAAGACACTGTTTGAATTGCTCTGTTACAGTTGTTCATTCCTGCCTAGCTCTCTTCTTCGTTGTCCCAATTTTCCTCAAGTACATCCGTTTAAAGCATTTAAAATTCAAACAAGCAGAAAAAAAAGCAACACAAAATTTAAACTCTTTTACTTATGGTGAAATACACTATACCACAATACCACACAATACAATAAAAGAACTTATGCTCTTTTATAAGCAATCATGATCGCGCCTACATGTACATTTAGAAATACTGATCTCTAGGATTTTCCTGTTCTCTATTCCATCATTGTAGATGATAGTTAAGTGTGGCATGGAGGAAGGGATAAATAGGAAAGAGGAGGGATTTATATCCTATTTATTCATAAGTTGACACATAACATTTCTGCTTATATTCCATTAGCCATAATATATCAATATTTACATGGCTACACCTAGCTGCAAGAGAATCCAAAAATAGAGTGTTTATGCTAGAAGTCACATGCCGAGATAAAACTCAAGAAGGGAGATCAGATATTGAGAAATGATTAGCAGTCTCTACCACATTTAGTATCTTGGGAATTTTGTGTCCTCTCTCTACTTTGATATTTGTTTATTAGTTTTTAAACAGCAGAATTTCAAACTATTTTTCCCATGGACTTTCTCCAAACTCTATTATAAACATTTCCTATGAGAATAAAAGATTTGTGGTAAATAAATGCACATGGTAAATACATAAACTTAAAAAATAACAAATACATTTATGAGAAAGAGACCCCAATACTTATTTTCTTAGTGTATTACTGTTCCATAAAATATGAGAAAGACCTTTTGTGATTTCTATTGGAATGTTTTTTATCATTTCATTTTTATAAAAGAAACATCCATATATAATGTCAGATTTGTGAGAAATACAAAGTTTTCTGAACTCTCACTGCTCTGAAAGAAATGCTTTTCTAATAATAAAATGTACATGTTGGGAAAATGTTGAAATCAATGTGCTAGTTGTTATGTTCAAAATTCCATTACTGTTAATGAGATTTGCAGGCATAACTTGCATAGCAAGTTTCTGTGAAAATTTTCCCAGCTGTGTCCTTGAAAGGTACCTACTTCTTCTTCTTCTTTTTTTAATCATTTTATCAGAGCAGTTGCTTTTCAGTTTATCAATTTGTGTGTTAATGGCATCTATTCTACATGAAATGTTGGACTTAATTGTACAGGAAAAATAAGGTGTTTTGTCTACTGCATCTATGAGTCACAAACAACTCATTGACATGAACCTTAGCACCTTAGCATAGTTCTGGTATTGAACTTCTGCATAATTCGTTATAAAAGAACATGAAGCATTCAGAAGTCAGTGTTCTTTCAGGGATACGCTGAAGTATTAGCAGCACAAGGAAATATGCCTTTTCTATACATAATTTACATGAGGCAGCAGATACATTTTATGGTTCCTAATAGAGTTATTTTGATCCCATTTCAGTGGTTTAGAATTATTTTAAAAGTAATATATTAAGAGAAAGTATATTAAAACCAATTTTCTCAACATATCTTATTATTTTCTGTTTTGTATGCATTTCCTTGGAAGACAATTAATAGTGATTAAATCCATATTTCTTAAAAATATTTTAAAAATGTGTGATATATTCACATGATCTAAAAAACAAAACGCTAAAAGGTATATACCCTTTAAGATTTGTTAACATGATTTTTATCTCATCATCTCTTACTTATACCACACAGACTTGCTACTTCCTAAGAAATAGAAAATTGGTTTATATCATACACAATTCCTGTTGACAATATTTTATATTATCAGAGCTAATGCCTTTGGCCATTACCTTTAACTTGATTCTCTGCAAAGCGGGAGCGAAAGTAGGTATCAGGATCACCTACAGAAACATTTGCAAAACACACCTCACTACCACCACCTTCCCAAACTGTGCCTTACTGAACCACAAAGTATTTATCATAATTTGACATTTTGTGTTCTTTTGGTTTGGTACATAAATAGAGATGGGAACCTCTTTTCTAGAAACTCTAATACACATTTCTATTTTCCATTAAAAAAAATAATTACCAGGTCCTTAAAAGGAAAAAAATATATAATTATTCTCCATGTGTCCATAGGGACACAACCTGAGTAAAAGCAATTAATTCTATGAATAAAAACTGTCAACCCTATAAAATAAAAACAGGAAGGACATTATATTAGTAACAGCATAATGAATTCAGCAACATAATTGTGCTGTCTTCCATACACATCAGGCTTCTAGTACTTATGAACTCTGCCCTCAAGGAGCTTATAATCTTTAATGGCTTTATGATGAACACCCAAATATAAGTCAAACAATGAACATGCACAGTAATCTATTTTTATATGGTCAGAGAAGAATCTTGGAATGTTTATTTGTTAAATAAATTAAATGTTAGATAAAAGCAATGCAATAAGAATTATAAAGTCATGTATCCAAGTAGAAAGAAACAATAAAATGTGCCCATTGTGTTAGGTGAGGTGCTCCAGGAAAGAACTCTGAGATAGAGATTTGCATGCAAAGGAAGCAGGATTGGCCAGAAGTCAAAGTTGCAATGCAGTCATGCAAAACTCTCAACTGATCCCTCCAGGGGTATGGAGCTAGAACTACTTTTAAAAATTGTCCCTCTCATAGTACCATGTCCTGGGGGTTGGGGGGTGTGACATTCGTGAGTTAGCTTTTCTTGACTGAAGACAATTCCAAGAGAATGACTCAGTTGAGAGTCTCCCAGTTGCTGGGGAATGAGCGCCTCAGGCCTGATGTGGGATCTGGGGAATGCCCACCAGTATCCGTTCTCCCTAATTTACTTTAAGATAGGGAGTTATGAGTAGATAACCTGGGTTTTGAAGAATTACTAAATGAAAGGAGGAAGGTACCTTGATTTGGGTTGGAAAGATTGTTCAAATAAGTAGGGCATAATTTAAAATTTTAACACTGGAAATCCTTTACACAGGTAAGTGAACCCAGGAACAAGTCGTAGGTGGTGGAAGAAGATAAGTTGTAGTGCAGTAGGAAACCCCACATCATAAAGCAGACAGGAAAGTTTGTGACGAATGAACAAAGAAACTTGTTAATAGTGATGTTACGGTCCCCCGGAGGCCCTTCACCATTTGGCACCAATTTATCTTCTCCAGTGTTACTTCTTTTGGCACAATTCCCAGTTTGTTTCTTAAGCACTCACTGTTTACTGGAATGAACACTAATTTCACAAACTTAAGATGTTTCTCATGCTGCTCTTCTACCTCCCCTTTCTCCATTTCAAGCCCTCTCATCCTTAAAGTCCTATCTCAGTCCCCATTTTCCCACAAACCTTCCCTAGTTCCCTCCCTCCTTGAAAGTCCTACCTTTTCCTGGTAATTCATTGCATGTTCCTCTTTCCTCCCCTCCCCTCTCTTTTCCTCATCCTTTCCTCTCATTTTCTTGACTGTGACTTTTTTCATTTTTTCTATAGCTTCATAATCTAGACATCAGGCTGGAGAATAGCGGCTTCTGTCCAAAGCTTCTCATCGAAGGGCTTTACATTTGTTTTCTCTGTCCATACCTATATCCTCTTCACTGCTATTTCCTGGCTATCTTACTCACTACATTCCTTTTTACAATTATTCTACTTTGCCTTCCTTCCTCTTCTGTGCATTTTCTGACTTGTCTTGCAAGAACTCTGTCCTCCCTTATTATATTTTTAATAGGCATAGTCTATGATTATGTAATTTTGACACAAATTGAGGGAAATAAGAAAAAAGAAGAAAAGAATCTTACCATCTAACGATATTATGTTAGCATGTTTCTTTTCCTCTTTCTACATTATGTTAAAAAAATCAGTCCCCATTGTATGCCTAATTTGTATCATTTCTTTGGCTAAATTCTTTAAGTACTTTCCACATACTAAAAATTCTTTGTGAATTTTTCCAGAAGAAAATAAAAGTATATGGAGATATACTATAAAATACTCCATTCCATTCTAAAATATATTTTAAAATGAAATAAGTAATTAATAGGAATGAAAAATTCAGGTAATCAGTTAAAAAGAATTATTGATTATTAGTAATAGATGGAGTCACTGAGAGATAGGAAGTTTAAAACTACAAATGCAAAGACATCATGAGTAAGTATGCATGTATAAGGAAAAAGTGGATAAAGAATTTGATAAGAAGCTAGATTGTAGCTTAATAGGGACAAAAAGGAATAATTTTTTATGTTGACAATATAGAATTGAGCAAGACACTTCGTGTTCAAAGTCAAGTCTTTAGTATAAAGAAGTACTTGTTATACAACCAAACCTAAAATTAGCATTTGAAAGACTTAACGAGGATTGTTTTCCTATGTGACATGCTTATTCAGTTCCATATTCCTTATTCGTTGAGAGAAGTATCAAAGCACCACAGGTAGGGTTGTTTCCAGAAAGGAATGTGAAAATGACTGTTGTTCCTCCTAAACAATTTGCAATCCCAGAAATTATTAATAATAATTCCTTATATTTGTATAACAAAAGTGTTATAAGATCACTTTCATATTATCTCCTTTTATGTTCACAACAAAACTGTGAAGTAGGTATTATAATTATTCTATTTATAAATAGATAAACCAAGGTCAGAGAAGTTAAATGATTTACTGAAGATGGTATTGTTAGCAAAGGGTATCCAAACCTAACCTGATTCATTCTGGTTTTTTTGGTTATGTTTCTCTACTAATGTTAAGGAGGTGGGCTTTGTTAAGGATGACCAAAATTGTCATCCTTTTATAACACAGAAATTTCAATCTTAAATTCTTAATATTTATCCTCTTCTTGGTTGTTTGGTATATGTCCCAGTATATAGGAATAATATGTTTTCTAAGTTTTCACAAAAGAACTACATTAGTGGATATGAAATTCTTCTCTGACTTATAGCTGTTACACTTTTGTCTTCTGGCAGTTGCTACTGAAAATAAGTCATAATCCTCCTGCTTTTTTTGAGAAATACCTACTTGGATGATGCTAAAATTTTAAAATGTATTCTTAAAATATTAAACATTTGTAACATCTGACTAATTGAGTGTTCATTAATGTTGTCTATGAGGTGGTAAGGACATTCAGCCTTCAGATACATGTATTTCTATTTCAAGATTTATTTTTAATCTTCACAGCCCCAATTATGCTTAATCCTCCTTCAAATTTTCCCAAAGTTGAGTCCCAAACCCTATCCGCCCTATCTATCATCTTCTTTCCCACTGTTTTAATTCATTTGTCACATTATTTTTATGTTCTTGAAAACTTTCAATTTTTCCTCTAATTCCTTTATTTTGGTTTCTAGTATCAAGATGCTGTTGATCACCTCCAAGTCAGATTTTAGTTCTTCAGTTGCTTTTTAAAATTTCCTTGCACTTCGTTCTTATTTTATAAATTTTTCTTTCATCCTATGGTTTTGATTTTTCATATTACTCTATTTATCATTCTTCTCCTGTTTCATTGAGACCATCTTCCTTGTATCCTATTGAGTGTGTTGCTAAGAAATTGCCATCTTAAAAGAGTTATTATTCATGGTAAGATCCTACCTATGCTTTTGTTTTGTTCACTCATCCATGAATGAGGAAATTTTATCCAATATTTGTGCTTTCCAACAGAGTACTCAGATTGCCTTTCATTCCACTTTCTTTCAGCATGAATATTAGATGAATATCCCTTTTATCCAAACAAGAGGGGAAAAGATGTGCATAGTTCCTGAACCAATTTATGTTATCTAGTCGGCATAGAAGTACTATAGACCTGTTAGGTTAAGATGCAGTCTTCAACTCTTATTACCTTTTGGCTTGATACTCTGAACAGAGGAAGTACATAAACAATGATAATAGTAAATAATCACAAGGGCAATTTCTGAATTAATTGTGTCTATTATATTTTAAGATGTTGGCATTTCCTTCCTGATTCTGTAAGCAGCTGCCAGTTCCCCTAGAGCATATATATGTTGTCGGTATGGTAAACATACAAGTTATTGTCCAAAAAAGGAAGATCTGAGAGTGAAAGCCGCCTCTATTAATATCCATGTCAGAGAACCAGCATGTACTAGGATTATCCCAGGCAAACTGGGAAGAATGTTCACCCTAATTCTAGGATGTTCACATGGATATGGAAGAAGAGGTACTATTCCAAGAATGAGGTAGCTAGGTTCTGTTAGTGTTCTGCTACTTGAAATGGGAGCTGCCATGTAGTAGAAGAATGGACACTAAGTGTTCAGTGTCACAAACCTTATACTTTTGGAGCAAAGAACAAACTCTTGTGAAAGTTTCAATTCTGTGATTCTGGAATTTTGCTCCTGTAATTGCATAAGATAGGAAACCAACAATTCATTATCTCAGTTCAGTTCTTCTGACCTTGTAGTTCATAGATATTTTCCTGAAATGCTTGTGATATGTTGATGAGTCCCACTGTCCAGTTTTATCATGAGTTTTCATTTTTTTGTGTGTGGCTCTGTAATTATTTTGTTGAGTGCTGGGAGACAGTGAGTTCAGCTGTGCTACCAAGATTTTATATAAATTTCTGTTTCTGTTTCATTCAGTCTGGTAATATCTTTAATCATGTGTTAAAATCTACTCCACATTCTCTATGTATTACATTTACTAAACACATACTAAATATGTGTTTTCCTATCATCTTTGCCATAGATTAGCAATCCTAGAGAATATAGAACAACCAATGGATTCAATAAATATTTATATTGAATATCTACTAGTGTATCATATTTTTTAACTTGCTTGGAAATTCAGCACTCTACTCCAATAAGTAGACGTCAGATGTTTTACTGCTAGTAACAAAATATGTACCATGAAGTGAAAATTCTCTAATTATCATATTTAGGTCTGTTAGTGACTACCTTAAAGCTTAATCTAATGATTTAAATATATTATCTGATTCACCTTGATGTACTCTTAATTTCTTAATGGCTGACTGGGTTAATGCTTAGCATGAGCCAGTAGGGCATTGCTCTCAATATATAACCTGGATGGCTGCTTCAAAAGCACTTAGTGAAAAGATAAAGTCTGCTTAAACAAGAGAGGTTTCAAAATGTAAAATTGTGTCTTTATGTTTATGATCTAGCTCTAAGTCATATGCTTAATTGTATACTAAGATGCAACCATGCCTATTTTTATTGATAAGAAGGAATGAAAGTTGCAGAATAGCCACAATATTAGTCTTCTGTCAGTAAATTTCTTGCACCTGGCAGGACTATTGTGATTTCTTATTTTACCAGCTGATGTCTAGTTTTCTCTGCAGCAGATGTCATTTCACCCAGCATAGTGGGGCTACTTCTAACCACAACCTTGTAGCACTTCCACTTTCCCCCAAAACTGCAGGTGGCATTACAGAAACAATTTGAATATTTCAAAATGTTGCATGTACAAAAAAGCCTCTGGCCACTTTTCAAAACAAGTTGGAAGACAGTCCCACGTGCCTTTCCCTCTTCATCTCTATTGCTTCCAGAAGTCTCACCAAAAATAAAACATGTAAGATGTTGATAGTAGATCTATGTTGTTTGAAAAGTGATCAAAACGGATGGTATTTTTAGAATCCTAAACTGATGTATGTTTTCCAGTCTTTCACATTTGGTTCTTTTAATAATTTTATGTAATGCAAGATGTAAAGTCTTGTATTTGTTGATTTTGTTGCTTATATTATAATTTATTATAGCCCAGAGGATCATGTATCTTTTTATTTTCAGTACTTCTTTCTTATAGCTTCTATGATAATTCATCAATTAAAATTTATACTTATTCATTTACTATAAGCTAGCTCATTAATAAGTGGTTTTCAGGTAAGATGGATATTTATTTAAAATATGTATTATCACTGAAGTAAATAAATCCATTTAATATATCATCTAAACCCTTAAAGCATCATTATTGAGAATTGGAACACAGGATGAGAGCTGTTTAGTATTTTACTAATATACCACAATAACTGGTTTCATTCAAGGTCACAAGAGAAAAATTGTATTTGTGGCTTGCTTTTTTAAATTTTCTTTTCTAACTGGGAGCAACTGGTATTTAGCCAAACTTCTTGTCTAAGTTGATAAACATACACAATAACAATCACTATTATAATTTAACACACATATTATAAAATTATATCTTAATTCCTAGATTGAAAATTATTTCTAGATATCTACATGCTACTTATAGAAACTAGATTATTTATAAATACATATATAATATATTATATACAAGTAAATAATCTACCAGTTTCCATGTATATGTGTATGAGTATATATGTGTATATGTGTGTATATACATATAAACTATTTTTCTTGTCCAGATAACTCTAGGTCATACCACTGATTATCTTTAAAAGTTATATAAAAATGCTTTATTAGGAAAATGCTGTGCCTTCTGTGCTTAGTTATTTCTTCTGGATATTTTATATACTAATTTGATATTTCACATGTTAATAAGAACTGTTTCTTTATTTCATTTTAGTAGACAACAACTGGTTGTCTGCTTGGTTTTGTCTGATTTTCTCCTTTAAGTCAAAAATGCAATATTTTGTGACATCTACATTGTAGTGCCCAGACTACAATGAAAAGAGGAAAGAGTAGCAGTTAACTTTGTTTGGTATTTTGCTGCTAGAACATAAAATATTGATAGCTCAATTAAAAATATGAGTTCAAATGAAATGTACTTGGTCGCTGCAAATTTATATGTGATTCATAAAAAAAAAAAAAACAGGTTTTCTACAGCCTCTTTCGATGGGTTGTTGTAGAAAGAGTCTACTGGACTGATAAGCAGGAAACTCGAGGCCTCTGCTAACTCCCCCAGTCACTAGCTGTGCTATGGTGGCAATCACTTCACCTCTGTAGGCCTCAGTGTTCTCCTTGGGAACATGACAAAGTAAAATTGCATAATCTCTAATGTCACTTATAGATGAAAACCCAGTGGTATGTGCTTATTTGAGAAGGAGGCTAAAATTTCAAGTTATCTTCACACTGTTGTACAAACCACTAAAACTGAAGCACCAAATATAATTTTATGCAATAGTAAGATGAGATGTGAGGATTGCTTTACGATTGTTCTAGAAATATGTGAAAGTCTTATCCAGATAAAAGTGGCCAGAAGATGGCAAATAATGGGAAACATAAAGCCACTGAACTGTAATATCTGGAGTATCTTTTCTAATTCTTTATTTTCCACTCAATGGTATCATTTCCTTCTTGTTTATACCCTCATTTAAAGCCAGCAAATGGTTTTCCACTGCTCTAAATCTAGACATGTTTTGCCATACACTTTTACAATTTGCTGCATAACAAGTGTAGGGATACAGTGTTCTTAACTTTTGTATTTAGCAATGCAGTAATGTAGTACTTGGACTTCATGGTCTGTGATGGATATGTGCCATGATAGATGTCATTTACAATATGTTTCTCTATGGCTCTGCTCACCCCTTTCTCATACAGAATAAGACAATCCTCTTATTTTTTATGAATTGGAAGATAATAATTCTTCTAGCAAAGGTGTGTGAGCCCTGGAAGTGAGCACTTTATCAATCTAAATTAAACCCTAAGCATTTTGTTCAGTGAAGCATAGACTACAGTTCATTGGTTCAGTAACATTAAATAATTATCATGTTAGAATAATAGAACTTCCTGAACTACTTAAACCCATTGGTCAATCCACGAATGAATCCATATCTCTCTTTAGAGAAGTGGGATAAAAATTAATGTTTCTATGGATGCATTAACAGAATGTGTTTTTATTACCTTATGTTTGAATGAACTGAAAAGATTCTCAAGGAATATTCTAGAATGTAGTATTTTTATGTTGTCTGGATAGGGGAAACATAGCTTGTTTATAAAGCACCATACGTTATTTGAGTAAAATATATATCTGCCTGATATTATTCATACTTAATATTTTTAATCTGGCCTCAGCTTTTGAGTCTACAGGTACATGTTACATGATTTTAAATATTGTGGATATTTTTGAAGGAAATGTTTAGGAAATATTGAAGAAAAGAAGTAGTTGAGGGTGAACAAAGGAATCCAAAAAGGGCTTCTCCTTTGCAGGTAAATATTCAGAAAGAACTGGAGAATGGGACAGAAATTTATGGCATGCTGATAGAATTATTTCTGAAAAGCGTAGTTTTCCAAAATGAAGTATCTGTCTTTCTTCATGTTCCATCTATCTAGATAGCTGATCTATAATGAGCTGAAGAAGGCATTTTGATCTTTCCTCAGAGTGTTTTGTCAGGGATCAGAAAGAACTAGTTCAGTTTCTTTCCAAGTTGAAACAGAATGTCACAAATCAAGAAAGGTGAAGTTTTTCAGCAAAGGGGGTAGCAAATGCACTGAACCTTTACAAGCTGGTATAGTATTGTATTATTATTATTTTTGGTGTGTGTGTAAAATGTATTGATAAAAGAATCTGTGCACATCTGCCACTGTTGGAGACAAGTGGAAATATCATGGGAGAGAATGAAGTTGAGGTTTAGCAGGATTGTTCCTAACCAAAACATTTATGAAACATAAAACAAGTTGGACCAGTTTTAAACCTGTGCAAGTAAAGCACATACATTCATATGGAAAAAGAGAACTTCCATAGTGTTAACTGATGTTTTTTCTTTATTAAAGCTTTTTCCAGTCATTTTTGGGTTTGATATTTTTACCTTTGAATGTTAAAATCCTCTTTAATTTACTTAAGTCCATATTTAAATGATGTATGTGGAAAGTATGTGTGCATTGTCTTTGTCTCATATGTGTATGTGTTTGTCTAAAGAGAATTTATGGAACACCTGAGTTCTTGAATATAAGCCATGAATGAAGATACAGACTTCATTTCGACCTTTGTATATTTCTAACTCAATTTCACGTCTTTTGGCACTGGTGACAAATAACAAACATATAGTTCATTACAGAATTCCAAAGTGCCAATTAATATTTAATCATTACTAGGGAATATTTACCTACTTTCTTTCTTTCTTTTTTTTTTTTTAGTATCCAGGGGACTGGCATATCCAGGGGTTAAATAAGTATGAAATTTAGTTTAAGAGAGGAGGATACTTAGGCAGACCCCAAAATACAAAGTGCTATTGAATGTCAACAAGTATCTACCTACATTTCACTTCTCTCTTGGTCTAGTCTAGAGTCCAAACTTTTGTTTTTCTCTCACCTTTTATGAGTGCAGTCTTTAGTGTTCAGCAATTGACGTCTCCTTTTTGTCTGTTTTCATTTCCAGTTTTCTTCATTCTTCACCC
Organism: Globicephala melas; assembly: GCF_963455315.2. Classification (NCBI taxonomy): domain Eukaryota; kingdom Metazoa; phylum Chordata; class Mammalia; order Artiodactyla; family Delphinidae; genus Globicephala; species Globicephala melas. Next base: position 38,470,349 of record NC_083317.1, read on the forward strand.
CAAATCCTCATCTTCATTTTTGTTTCCAGCTAAAAATGTGCTCTTTTTGTTGCATGAGTTCCTTGATAAATATATTAATTAGGCAGTGCTAAGTGCTGTAACAAACAGACCTCAGGTTGTAGAATGGTTTAAATACATATTCAAAGTACTTTTTTTCTTGTTCACTTATTGATCTGAGCTGAGTATTCCTGACCTGAGGTATGGTCCTCCTCAAAAAAACGTTCAGAGAAACAGGCTACCAAGGGCTTTGTCATCTTCTAAAAAACTTAAATAAAACAAAAATTAAAACGAAGAAACCTCTTAGATTGCCATCCCAGTCAGCTAGAAAAAGAGGAGAGGAGAACATAGCAAAGTGCTGTGGGACTTTTTAATGGGTCATACCTAAAAATAATCCCTTTGCTCACAATCCTTTGTCATTTAACCATATGGTCACACTTAATTGAAAAGTAGGATGGGGAGTGCAGTCCTCTGTAAGGAGAGGAAGGGAGGAAGAACATTTTCATGAATGTCTTGACACAAGAAATGACAGTAAGTGCTACTTTTAGCCCACTTAATCCTGCCACAAAAGTACCTATATCCCCAAATCTATATTTTCAGAAGAGAGAAATGATCACTTAAAAAAGTCTTTTATTTGTTACTATAGTCAATATATCAATATATATTTTTAACTTAAGTGGTCATATATGCCTATGTATCAATATTAATTACTTAGGATTTACTTAGTAATTCACTTTTCTATCCAATGGTAATCTTTTCAGGCACATTTGTGTGTGAGATTTGTTCAGTCATGTAGGATATCTTTCAAAGAAAGATATCCTACATGACTGCTGTGTATTGGTTTAATGTCCTTGATTTTTCTCACACATTAACTTGAGTGAGAGCTAGCATCCATTTCAGTCTGGATCATTCCTGACACCTAACATTAAGAATGTTGCATTATTCCTGGTAAGCACTAAAATAATATGTATAATTTATATGTATAATATATGTATAATTTAATATATATGTATAATTTAATATGTATAATATATGTATAATTTCTTTTAAGTAATAACTATATTATTAATGTCAATAGACTGGATATTTCCCTTTTAAGGGGAAGATGTTATACCTAGCCAAAAAAGCATAACATTAGTTTTTGAGGTGATCCTGCTTGTTTTGAAAGTTACCTTGTCTTTGTGGAGCCTGTCTTTGATTACCCTTGGTACATAGCTTTTGCAGACTTATTACATTCTTTCTCATTTCTGTGTTTATCAGCCTTACACTACTATTTCCTGTAATCCTTTTACTTTCTCCAAAAAAAAAAAAAAAAAAAAGAAAGAAATTTTATGTCTCTATCTGAAAATTTACCAGAGAATCTAAGAACAAACCTGATAGGCACTGTCCATCAACAAAAAAATGTAAAGTCTCCTAGTTTAGATGGACAAGAGAAAATATTATTCAAATCTACACATAGATGTTTTAAATTTAGTGTGAGTAGCCTGAAGACACTTTATACAGTCCTATTCATGGTGGAATTTCTTGTCATAAGAAAGAAGCAATTAATAACAGAAAAGCAATTATTTTCACCAGTTTAAAGAGGAAGGTTCTGTGAAACATTTATATATGTTAGTACAGTTACCATATGCAAAACAGCACACACAAAGATGCATTTTAATGTAAAGATATTGAGGAGGTGATTTTCATTTTTAAAAACAATTCCGAGGTCTATTTTATTTAATGCCCATTCTTTATTATCTTCAGTTGCAAAAGTAGCATCCTCATGAAACATTTTTATCAGTCTTTTGCAAAGATTACTACTTTTTTCATACTACTAAAAGCTCTAGAATTAGAAAAATTAAAGTTTTCTTTAAAGCTTCAGTTTTAATCATTACTTTCCTGAAAGATAATGAAGACTGCCATTCTAATAGATCATCTGATTAAAGTCAGACATAAAATCATGTGGTACAGTAACTTGGATAACATGGTAACTGTTGTTAGGACTAAGAAGGCTATGAAAAAACTGGGAAAGTAGCAGAGTTGTGTAGTTTATATTTAATAGCCAATAGGCATACTAGCCTTAGTATTATAAATCTTCATGGTGCTCAAAAATGATTTAAGAAGTTTCCATTCAATTTTTCTGCATATGTAGCTAAATTATTACCACTCAGTTGAATCTAGAAAATACGCACACGCATATAATTTTATACACACATGTGCACACGCACACACACACATCCATGATGATGAAGGTAAGTCCTTCACTATAGAAATTCCATCATGTGATTTTAATAAACATACATCAAAACGGAGGTGTAAACAAACTCAAATTTAGAAATAAATAGCATGTTTAGCAGGCATGTACTTAAGGAGGCATCTGTGTGGAGCAGTAAGGAACTTTAGTGTCAAATATTGTTAAGACACAAAACTTTAAATGCTCATTCATCAGAATTGCTTTGTAAACTTTACAGTCATTTCAAATCTTAAAAAAGGAATACATTTACATTTCTACAAAACAATTTAATGTATCCTGTCTTAAAAGCTTTTTGCCCTATTATAGTATAATGGCATTACTAAAGTTATTATTGGTTCTATTAATGCAGGGACCATTAATATATTAGTACCTGGCTCAGGTCTTTAAGGCATAGTTCAAGAAATTTGCATAGCATTCAACAGATTGTGATGATTATATTGTAGCTTTATAAACCTGAGAAATAAAATCCATTCAGAATGCCTTATTAAGAAAATCATTTTCATCCAGAATTTTATAAACTGCTTTTTCTGTTTGTCTATACTGACTTCTGTTCTTTAGCTCTTAGATATTTTTGCTTCCTCCAAATTCAGCTCTACAACATGGATTCAGTGCTATACTAGGTGAATTTGTGTATTACAAGATTACTAGAAGTTGATCTCCCCTTACTTCGGTTATATACAATCTGATACAATAAACTTACTCACTGGCATGCAAAACGAATGATGCTCTCATTTATGAGAAAACCATGCTCCAACACACAGTTGCTATTCAGATAAATCCATTCATGTCTACATGTTATTAGGTACTAAATTACCTTTAAAATAATTCAGTTACTTAAAAAGTAGAAGATTTTTATTAAAGGATTTTTAGAGCAAAAGAAGAAATGTGATTTTAGTACAGGCAACCATTTCTAACATGAATTCGCTGATCTAGAAAATTACTTTAATGCACATATCAATATACAAGCCAGTTGCTTAAATTTCAGCAATTTCTTTAAAAATCTATGAATTCCATTTTGGCATGTAATGAAAATACATGAGAACTTTTCATAGTAAAATAATAATTATGCATTTATTATTTTATCCCAGTAAAATAAAATTACAAGTTTTTATTTAATTAATTAAAAATTAGTAAACATTTTTAACTGGGAAAAGAATCACTCTAGGTTTACTGTAGTCTTCCTATATTGAAAAAAATTAAATGCGTTGATAGAAAAATACATCTTCAACTTTTTTTATGATAAAAAGACTTGGTAGCCATTTAATATAAGAATTGAAAATAGGGACATTGCAAACTTTAGAATACAATAGAGAGAGAAAGAGAGCCACAGAAAAAGTGAGAACAAATGCTCTTTTATTAAATACCTCTAGTTAGATGTTTCAAACTCATGTACACTATTAAACTCAAATGATTTTCATTTTTAATATTTTAAAACTTCATGCCTGTCATAATGTTTGGCATACAGTGGACACTGAATAAATTGGTTTTGAGTGGAGAGTTGAACAGAAAATTATTTAATAAAAAACCTAGTTTGAAATTTACATCTTGTCATTCCCTAGCTGTTTACTTGTAGACATATTACTTATCTTTATTTATATTGCTGATGACAATAATATACACCTGTATATTATTTCTGCTGTTTAATTGTAAGGAACTGTATTTTTGTACATTAGAGAAATGCTATTTCAACAAAAATGGTAAATTATTTTTAACAAAATATTTGATTTCTAACATCTTACTTAAATAAAGACTCATTGGTAATTGTTTTTACTTTCCATTCATACTGATTTTATCTATTTAACCAAAGATTTCCATATTGAAAGGGAAATATGAATCACATATAACTTTAGTTGTATGGTAAGTATTTGAAAAACAGGCTATATCTCTGCTATGCCTAAAAGTTCTGCTAAATAATATGACTTGATTTGATATGGTCTTTGAATCACAATTTAATTCATTCCTGTTTATTTGTTCCTCTGGTATAAATCAGGTTATACATTATTTATTCATGTTTCCTTTTAAACCATCTCAAATTCATTGCTTATTATATTTCCAAAATGTACATAAATATGCATATATTTCATTCTCTTTCATCTACTTATGCAAATTTTTCATTTTGTATTTCAGCATTATCATTTTCATAAATAAATTTTTATGACATTCTTCTCATGACATTTCAACATATCCAGTTGTGTGGAGCGTATTTGCTATATTTTAAACTCATGTTTTCATGGTTGGCTCTTCTCTCACCTTTGCCCATTTTCCTGTGCCATTCCTTGTATCATCTTAGCGTTTCTCATTTCAATATGACTGATGTAAGGTGAAATTCAATTTACGAAGTGTCTTCCTACAATTTATGTTATTTAGTATGTGTCTAAACTCAGTGTTCACTAAGAATTTTATCTCAAATTATCTAACTTATAGGCAATCCAATTTGTAGAATAGCTTTTTAAATGTCCCAATTCAGAGCAGCAATAGAAGCCAGTCTGGATCACGCAGAAATGATGAACAATCTTTGTGAAGCAAACTTTGAAATCAAAGTGGATAAACTCACCAGTGTTATATCCTATCTCATTTTAATATGCACACTTTGTACTTGCATACATAGGATTGCATGTTCCTATCATATGTGTAAAGAAAATCAGAAGTTTTACATGCGTTAGAATTATTAATCAATGAGAAACTGCATTTCCTTATGTTTTCTGTTAGATTTCCTTAACTATTTATTTATCTTAAGAATGAAAGGAATTAGTACAAGGTCAGGTTAACAATGATTAGACTGGTAAAGATGTAAAAGGCAAAGTAACATCTAATGGACCAATAGCTTTTTACCAATATACTATAAAGAAGAAAGGAAATATTTCATGGACTTTCACAGCACTTAAGAATGAATAATACTTTCAAAATAAAGACGAAGATTATTTAAGAGAGATTTGCAATGTTAGGTGAGGTGTAAGTGTTCTTATTTACTCTCATAATACTTCGTATTTTTATTTTAATTTAAGTTCTGTTAATGCTCTCATGAGAAAAAATAACAGTGTGACCGACAATCCAACATGTTCTTTGGAAGAGGACTGTGCTGACTGGACACATAACAATCATGCTACTGACATAAAATATAGCACCTATTTTGTGGTACCTTTCCTAAAGTGGGAGAACACAGTGCTGATTCCTCTCACTCTTCTCAATCTGCCTGGTGTATCCAAGCAAACATTTGGGAAATAATTGTCTATAGAACAGACAGAAGTCAACTGAGTCACACTGAAGTTTATACAGCATTAATGCTACTAAGTTGTATGAAAAAGTAAATAAAATAACAAAAATCTCTCTCAAGCTCTATACCCTCTTTCGGCTTTTGTGAAATCTCTTTATTGTCAAGTTTTTTAAAAAGTATTGGTTACACTTAATATCTTCATTTGATCACCTCTCATTCACTTCCTAAAATACTGCATTCTGCTTTCTCTTTATATTTTTTAAATTAGTCTCTCCATAGCAAAGCCCCTAAGACATATTGGTGGTCAGTCCCCATGGACAAGTATCTGATCTTTTATAAACTTATTTTCCTGCAAACATTTGAGGTATAAAAATCTCTGTAATTCTTAAATTTTTTTCTTGCCTTGGGATGTTATCACTCTCTCTTCTGTAATCAACTGCTTTACACTTGATCTTAGCCAAAAGGCTGAGAAGCGATATATAATCAACTACTTTAGTCTCCTCTTCCAATAGATGCTATTTTGTTCAAGTTACCCTGTATCTGTGCACTTGGGCAGTCTCTGTACATTGACCCTTGGCTTGACCCTGTGACTTGTTTAGGCCAATGGGACAGTAGCAAACTTAAAGTAAGAAGAGATGAAAAGTGCTTGCTCTACTCTTGGGACCCAAGAGGCATGAAATCAAGCCCAGTCATCACCTGTCACCCTGCTGACAGCCAGTCTTCCCCCAGAATTAGAGCCCCCAAAAGCAGATGACTGGCAACTATAGATACATTAGGAAGCACAGCTTAAATCAGAAGTGCCCAGTGGAGCCCTGTACAAATTGTCACTTCATATGTGAACTACAAAAATGATTGTTGATATAAGTCACTATGTTTTGGGGTGATTTGCTAAACAGAAAAATTTAACAGATATAATAACTTTCCCTTTTGTATCTAAATCTTAATTAGTGGCACCACCATCTATTCTATCATCTATCTGGAGATCCACGGTCTTTCTCAATTTTTTTTTTTTTTCCATTTTGTCCTTCATCTAATAGGTCTTTAAGTTGTGCTGCTAGTTTTAAACCTCAAATTATTTTAATACTGAAATGATGGAATATTTTATGAAGTTACATATTTGTGATTATAAATATATGTTAGAATTATTAAACCCCAATAATTAGAAGTAGAATGATTTGTTCATTCTGGAATATGGATTTAAATGCCTCTCTCCCTCTTTACATTCTGTATTCCACTGTCTCTTTCATAACACAGTATTTCTGACTGCCTTATATGATGCAGGTATGAGCCTATTGCTAATTCTTTTATTTTATTTGTTATCTAATAAATTCTGAGCCTCTGAAAGTTTTTTGTAGTCTTCCTTCTAAAAGATAATATAGAGAATGAAAAGACAGTCTATTTGTTGAGGGTTTTGGGTTTTTTTCATAATAAAAACCAGAACTTGTGTCTGTGGTTGTTTCACTGAGATGTAAAATCTCCATCATCTTGATTCCTTGTTTAACCAAAGACTGTTTGCACAGCTTGCAAAGAATACTTTGATAGGAAATTAAATCTCTATAGTGTCTCTGTCTCATGGCCGTGTTTGTCAGCTTTCTGGACCAGAATTTTTATTCCCATTCACAAAGCTAAGTAATACCCACAAAATCCTTAAAGGAATTTAAAATTAAGTTTCTGACCATTAGAATACAAGAGGGAAAAACTGTTAGTTGTTTGGCATTGGAAACTTATATATGAGTGTCTTTTTTAATCACACCTATCATAAGTTCTATTCACAGGAAGCATTTAAAAGTACTGCCAACATTTTTTTAGCTGCTTACACTTTGCTACTTTGCTCAAAACGACATGCCCTTTCTAAAGTAATCATGGAAACAGTTGAAAACAAGGCTTCCGCTGAGCAGCCTCTCAATATAGCTTTAGGAGTTGATTGAATGTATGAATGTTATAGAACATTGTTAATGCTAACCTTATTGAAAAAACAACCATCAATTAACTAAGTTGTGTGCTTATGCACTTAGCTATTTCTTTTTACTTGCATTTAATGTACCTTACTCGTAGTAGGTATTCAGTAAACAACGTTAGAATAAATGAAAATTAACCAACATTAAGTTATTTGTCTATTCAAATTTCTTTCCTAACTTTTTATCCCTTTTCAGCAGGAAATATATCCTGATGTGTTAAAATAAATTGAGGAAATATATAGTTTTAGAGTCTAAGAAATACACTCCACCTCTTTTATAAAATGTTCTCTCTCTTTAAATTTGTGTGCTGGTTAGAGGAGAAAACTTGTGTAGAGGCAATGTAGGATTCTAAAATACAGAATTTGAATACGTGTGATAAAAATCTAAATCATACAAAATTGATGGGCACTCCACGGGGTCAGTGTAATTGAGTGTGGGGAGACGGAGGGAGAGAGGAGGAACAGCTACATGAATTTAATCAAATTGCGTTCTTCAGAAAGTACATTTAACATTCAACTGAATAAGAATGATGCCCAATAAAGAGTGCTAAACTTAACCCTTTAATTAGTTTTTCTTGAGAATTTTTATTGAAACTGGGCTTGTTATTGCTATTCTTAATATGACATCAACAAAGCGTAAATTAAGTCTAGTAAACTTCAGCTACAATTAGGTGTTTTTTTCCATTTATATAAGAAAATATTATTAGAAATCAACAATTTTCCTACTTTGTATATTCAGATTCTTTTTTTTTTTTTGGTTTGTATCTTGAAACAACTAGCATATTCAAAAATTAGATTTATATGTTTAGGGTAAATGCTGTTATGTAAGATTAGAGGGGTTTATAGGGGTTTCGTTAAATGAAATAGCAAATGCACAAAAATAAGCCATTAAAATGGCTTAATCATCAATTCAAAGCACTGATGGACCGCTATTTATGGATAAGAGTGTACCCTACTTTCTCACCAACCTTCTGCTTCCTATTTGGCATGCATCCAAATTTCTGCTGTGTTAACATTTGCTCCTGGGAGGAGATGAAGGAAAAAAGGTCCATAAGGTTTCCATTGGCCCAGATAGTAGAAACATCTGCTGAATTCACTAGCAGCTTGCTGGCCCAAGTCAGCAGGGAGGGTTGATGCTTATCAACCCTGCCATATGAGTCGATATTTCCTGCGCCCTGGAGCTACACAAGCTTAATCAAGAAAGAATAAGGAAGTGTATTACATGTCAGAATTCCCTTATTAAACAAGCATTATGTTTTTTAAAGTAACTATCTTGGTGTTATAAATTATGAGTTTAGTAGTAATGAAATTCAAATTCTAACAAATAGCAGTTTATTGGATCACTTTATCATTAATTAGATCATTTTGAGTAATGATGGATTCCATGCATTTAAACTTTGCTTAGAGAGATTTGACCGTTAAACAGGAGGAGTTGGCTATTGCTGTTCTCAGTGAGAAAAAGTTTGTTGGAAAAAGCATGTATCACTTTTTCTTTCATAAGATCATCTGTATAGGTAACTTTAAGATTAGCTGATCAGTGATTCCAATAATGAGAATTGGGATTATAGTTCCAAAAGTGAATTTAGTGAATTGTTATTAAATGTAATTATTAATTTTAACACACATACACATATACTTGCCATTTTGAACGTAGTTGCATTTAAAAGTCTACACTTATTCCCATGTTGCTGCCAATACCCCAACCCCTTGGAACTTTTTACAATTGCCCTTTGAGTCTGTGTCCTCATGTTTCAAATGCAGTGTCCTACGTTTGAAAATTTTTGATAAATTATTGTAAGTCCAATGATTTATTAAAATTTTTGAAAACATAACACTCAATAGATATTTAAACTTGAGCAATGAGATGAATCAGCTATTATGAATAATATATATCAGTGTAATATGTCATTTATAGATATAGCATGTTTTATATATATATAAATATATATATATATATATATAAAGAGAAAGCTGCATCTCTAAATCTATCCATCTGTCTATTATAGCACACATCTTTGGTTTCATATCTATCAAAGCATGTAAGATTAGGATTTTGAAATAAAAATCTGTTGCATAAATCGTATATAGAACTCATGAAATATGTCATAATCTATTTAGCTCCAATCTGATATGGAAAGGACATAAGAAAACTAGGAATAGTTTTGAGCATGAATAATGTGACTGCTCTTATTGGAAGAGCCTTTATTTCCGCAGATAGGCTATGCATAAATGTTGTTTTTTTGTTAATCTGATGTTATGGTTGCAATGCCCACTTTGGTAGAACAGCAGCATAATTCTTCGTTTCATATATTATGATAATGCCCATGAGACTCAAGAAGCTTTATCCAACATCAAGTTTACCCGAAGGTCACAAGATAGGTGATACAGGGATGCCAAGAACTAGCAGAAGCTTTGTGATTCCCTGAAATGCTTCTGAATGTGCACAGTCACTCCTTACCCAAGACTAGACTGAGTTGGTATCCACTCCCTCATCTCAGAGAAGCCTCCAGCTCTGGAATCCATTCAGCTTTTATGCCTTGTTAGTCACACAGCCTTCTCAGGATTATGTCGTCAGTTCCCATTCTCTGTTACAAGGTCATCTAATCAATACAGATAATACATTATTCAATAAATAACCTTGACAGTGAAATGCAGGTGCTTAGTCCAGTACATAGCAACTCATTTATTTTAGATCCAGTTTACACCCATGAATTCCTTAAACAGAAAAGATGATTCAACTGAGAGTCAACTCTTTAAGATTTCCTGAGACTAGAGAAGAGACCAAGAACCATGTGTAAACCCTTTCTTTCCAACACTGTAGTGAAGAGACCATTGGTTTTGCTATGGATATATATTTTTCCAGTTATCATTTTGCAACCATCTCTTCAGAACATTGTTCAAACTTAAAGGAATTAGATGAAATATTTTAAAATTCCATCTCAATTTATTTTATCAAAGTTTAATTTTAATAATTTCCACTAAACACAGTTCAATTTATTATAGTTTTCAAATTAACAGATTAAAAGTGTAGTACACCAACCCAAAAGGATATGAGAAGATGGTATTAATTCCTTCTCTGCCTAATCAAAAATATAATTCTTTGAGCTGAGTTATCTGTACAAATCTATACAAAGTATCAAGTTTCATTTTAATGTTTTCCCATAGCAGTTTCCACTTGCTCTCATAGGGCAATGTTCCCCTAGATATAATGTGGCACTTACAAAGGACTTGAACATCAAAGCATGTAAGCATGGACAAGATGGGTGAAATCAACATTAATGAAATCTTTGTGCATTCAGAAATGATCAAACAGTGAAAAACACACCCTATTAACCACTGTTATTACATTTTACTTTCAAAAGGGAGCTTGTTCCTTAGGGAATATTCCAAGTTGATTCATAAGTTACTGCATATTGATCAACACTTAAATAATTAAGGTGACATCATTTTGAACACAGTGTTCATGTGTTCAAAAATATGTATCCACTATGTCCCAGGGAATATCTTATGCTCGTTAGAGAATGAAAAGTGATATGTTTCTACCTCTGCTATCAAGGACTTTCAACATGTCTTAGGTTTATATAGCAATGGTTACCTTGGGCATAAAATTTCCATTATTGGAAAAGAAAACACTTACTTCTATATTAGTCAGATGAATTATTTTATAAAGTTTATAAAATGCAGTCCTATACAGGAGAAAAACTCAAATGTTTTGTTACCTCACTTTTGTTGCCTTTCAGGAATTCATTATTTATTTGATAGCATAGTATTGCTATCCACTCAGGGAAATATATCTTTGAAACAAAGAAAACTGTTTTAAACATAATATTTACATCCATAGATAGTTTACCAGCAATACTTTCCTTTCTCCCAGATAGCTATTGCAGTTTTAAAAACAAATGGAAGTCCTCCATTATTAATTAAAGAAACTTCTCAAGGCAATGACATTTTAGTGTGGAAGTAAGGAATAAACTCTATCAAAGAGTAGGGGTTATATGGAAATATGGGTAACAATCTTGTTTTAGTATAAGCTCAAGTCAGTAAAATATGGGTTTTCATTTACTAGAAGGTTATTTACAGTGTAGAATAAAAAATACCAAGAGGTTGGTTACCTTTACAATAAATCCCCATGATTTCATGGGTTCTTTGATATTTTCTCAGTAATGTTCTTGATTGTAAACACAACTTTTACAGGGATTCATCTCTGAGATTAAAAATCCTTGAATTAAAGATAATGATTAAGTAGCAGAAAAATTGTATCTTCTGAGAATGTATATTGAGTCATGGAACTTCCTTCAATGGCTTCCTTCAATGCGATTGCATGTAGAATAGATGTCAGCTCCTTATTATGATATAAAAAACCCTGCATGATTTGCCTTAACCTTCTTTTCTACCTCATCTTGGGTTATCTCATCTGTTTCTCCTCATGCTCCAAACTCACTGATTTTTGTTTGTTTGTTTGTTTGTTTCATTTCCCAGCTCCTTCAATAGCCAACCTTTTTCCTGCCTCTGGCTCAGGACCTTTACATCAGTTAATTTACTTTTTGAAATACTGGTTCCCTCTCAAACATTCTTATCCTCTATCACTTTTTAAATGCCTGATTTTTTCTCCCTATTTGGTTTTCAGCTGAAATAGCAACACCTTTTTCCCTTTATGTGTTTGTGTTTTCTTGTTCTCCTGCCTATCTTTAGGCTGCAAGCCCTAAAGATAGAACTTTACATCATTTCTACCTTGTTCACAGTTGTATCCCCAGCAGCTACCATGTGAAGCACATTCTAGGCACAAAACATATATTTGTTGAATAAATTAATGTCATGGAAGTATCTTTCATAGGCAAAATCCATTACAAATGGAAAGATAGGTTTCAGAAAGCATTAATATTGTGTATGTTTATAATGTTAGTAAACGATGTTTGAGTAAATTTGAAGATCTCACTGGCTTTATTAGGCAATTCATGAATGGGGCAGCATCTCATCTATCAATAAGAATGACACTCTAAGGGGGTAGTACAAAATAGAAAGTTTTTATAGGAAGAAGGGTGGGGCAAGAAAGCTATTAGCAAAACTAATGAAAGGATTATTCTTAGGCTAGGCCGCCTTCTTTTGGGGACAAGGGCAACTGCATGATTTTTAACCTGCAGATCACCTCTTCTTCTTTTGGGAAGTGGCAGGATGGAGAGGCCAACGTGACAGATTACCTCATTGGTGCTGACTGGAAAATTTCAAACTGGTTGATTAAGGCTACATTTCTGAAGATCAAAACTGCAATTAAGTTAGGTATTAAATCTAGGTTTGGTATCCTGGGCTTCAGCACAAGTGATGACATTTTGGGCCTGTGTTTTTTTCTGTTTAACAATATTTATAGTTCATATGCCTAACGTGAACTGATTATACATGATTAAATGACATGTGTTTGATATCACATTTTTTCTTACCTGTATCTTACATCAATGTCATCTCAAAATTCCTTATTACATCCCATAATCCAAAGAATTATAATCCAAACAGACATCTGTGTCACTCTTTTATATGAATATCTCTATTCAGTACACCAATGCAATTATTTAAATTTTCTGCAGAGAATAATACATGAAAAGAATATTAATATATAGGCAACTTGAAATGGTCAATATAATTTTATACATGCATTGTATGCATAGATGTGTTACAATCCAAAAGAAAGATGTTACCAAAATATATCTACTGCATATGTCAAATCATTAACTAGCAACAATATATTAAGCAACAATTAAGAGTTGGTATATATTTTTTTCATTTGAATTAAGGAAAACTAGCATGAAAACCAGATTGAAGTCTTAATGTTTCTCAATTTATAACTTTTCTCACCATCTTTACCTTATTTTGCTAGTTA